>NC_057812.1:606965377-607047391 GCF_018294505.1 Triticum aestivum
GATCAACAGGACCCCCGTTTCAACCGTAGGAGGTCCGTTTCCTCTGTTTTGCAGTACGCCACACCCCTCCCGATCAACATGACCCCCGTTTCGCCGTAGGAGGTCCGTTTCCTCCATTTTGCGGTACGCCACACCCCTCCCGATCAACAGGACCCCCGTTTCGACCGTAGGAGGTCCATTTCCTCCGTTGTGCGGTACGCCAGGCCTCGTTTCCATCGCCTCTTCCGTCCAAGCCCTCCCGATGAACACGACCACGCATTACGTTCTGACCCATGAACACGACGACGATGCTGTTTCTCCATTCCGACCCTGCCCGTATGTACACATACGTGGCCGTATTTTATTTATTGCACCCTGGCCGATGTACATACGTGTACATGCTACGTGCGCGCCTCTACTACGACACGTGTGCGCCTCTACATCGACCAGTATGTACGTACACGTTTGGGACCAGAATGTCAACGCTAGATACGCTTCGACCAGGTGGGTCCTGACTGTCAGGCACTTCCTTGCCTGCGAAGATGTAGCTGGTGGGTCCCAGCAGTAAGGGGGCGAATCTTTTTTTTACCCGGACGCACTTCCTTGCGTGCGAAGATGTAGCTGGTGGGTCCCAGCAGTCGGGGGGCTGGTGGGTCCCAGCAGTCAGGGGGGCGAATAGTTTTGGTTGTTTTGCCTAGACACACTTCCCTGCGTGCGAAGATGTAGCTGGTGGGTCCCAGCAGTCAGGGGGGCGAATCATTTTTTTTGCCCGGACGCACTTCCTTGCGTGCGAAGGTGTAGCTGGTGGGTCCCAGCAGTCAGGGGGGAAACATTTTTTCGCGAAATACGGTGGCCCGTCCGGTGGGTCCCTGCTATCAGGTGGAGGAATCATTATTTTCCGCGTAATAAGGAGGCACTTCCTTGCTGCCGCCGTGGACCCAGCTGTCAGCCTCTCCACGTATAGTCCACCTTTGATGGAAGTCGTTCCTTGACCACGTTGACCACACCGCGCCGAGAGCACCAGGGCGGTGGACGACGGCGAGGCCTAGGAAGGGGACGACGGGGAGCCGGGGAAGACGCGGCAGTGGAAGCCCACGCGCGCGTGGAGAGGAGTACGAGGGTTCACTGGTTTGGCTGCGGTGTGAGGCTGCTGTCGCCGCAGGGTCTGGCCAGCGGTGGGAATAGTAGGGGGCGGTGAGGCCTCCGCGGCAGCACAGCCGACCACGGGAGGCAGGAGCATGCGGCACGACCGGCGCTGCTTTGGGCGGCTGGAGCAAGAAGACCAGAGGTTGAAGAAGCACTACGGCCGTTGGATGGACATCGTACGGTCAATGGAGCTAGAATCGTTCATATTGACTAAGTTGACAAAGCCCTTCGTCCCCGTCAACTTAGTAGGCCCACAAGTCAGCCTCCCACCAAGGTGGGTCCCAGCTAGCCGGGGGAGTATTCATTTTTCTGTGCGTAATAAGGAGGCACTTCCGGTGGGTCCGAGCTAACAGCGGGGGGAACATTTTTTCGCGAAATACGGTGGCCCGTGTAGTGGGTCCCAGCAGTCAGGGGGAAATGATTTTTTTCGCAAAATACTGGTGGCCCGTCCGGTGGATCCCTGCTGTCAGGTGGAGGAATAATTATTTTCACGTAATAAGGAGGCACTTCCTTGCTGCGGCCGTGGACCCAGCTGTCAGCCTCTCCACGTACAGTCCACATCCGATGGAAGTCGTTCCTTGACCACGTTGACCACGCCGCACCGAGCGCACCAGGGCTATATATAATAATTTATATATAGCTCATGGAAACTTCTTATGCAATTTATTGCAGTCATTTTTTTTGGTTGGCCAGGGCCAATTTCGCATATTTCTGTGGGTTCCAAACTATTTTTAATACCAAAATGTCCAGCCAGATTTAAAGTACTTTGAAGATATATTTAAATTAGGTTAATGCCCAGTGAAATAGGAATCTGAAAATGTGATAAAATTCAGAAATTATAAAGTAATTGCCAATTTGTCATCTGTTTTTATATTTACAACCCATTTCATATTACTTTCAAGATTTGCAGGCGTCTTGAAAGAGTTGCAGCCCATCAGGGCGTAGAAAAATAAGTAGGCCTGGAGTGGGTATTCTTCAGAAAAAATAAACTGGGCTCATTTTCACAAAGAAAAATAGCTGGGCTGGTCACATGGTGAACATAAAATATAAGCCTGGGCTAGACGGGCCACAGCCTAGTTCAAACCCTGCTTCGTCTCAACAATACCAAACAAAAAAATAATGCTCGAGTAGCTACGTCCCAGGTGTCAGCCGATCTTGTGTTGTTCTCTTGTCTATTAAATATATATGCTCACAATGTCGTGGGTCCCAGATGTCAGGAAAACACTAGGAGGAAGCATTTTATTTTTCCATACGCTGACGTGGTGGGCCCCTACGGTCATCCTCTCCACGTACTTCTGCCGATTCATGTTGTTTGTTGACCATGTTGACAACGCGAGAGGGCGGCATCGCGGCGAGCACACCAAAGCGCGCGGAGGACGTCGATGTTAACGATTTAGGAGACGGTGGGGCGGTGATGCGTGCGCTGAGGCGCAGCCAGCCGTGGGAGGCGGAAGCAGGCGGCCCCGCCGGCGCTGGTTTGCTTTTGGCGGCTGGATGAAGACAGGACTAAAGAAACACGACAGACTGTAAAAGCAGCAGGAGTACTTAACAACCTGAACTGAAACTAGCAGGGGGACTTAACAACCAAAGCTGAAAGCAGTATGAGTACTTATACAGGTTCAACCGTACAAAGCACGCCTGGAACAGTGCTACTTTGCCTACAGTTAACCAAGGGTGAGGCCGCCAAGCCCCAGGACAAGGCCCAGGCGCCACCCCGCGCATCCACAACCTTCTGAAAGCGGCTTCATCTCGCAATGTGGTCGATAAATAGGATATTCGCTTTAGAGCCATGGAAAAGCATGAACATAATCTTCTGTCCTATTCTCCAAGATGGACGGGCCTTCATTATTTGAGACCACCCATGAATAAGTATCTTTTCACCTCCAAGGGGAATTGAGTAGGTCGACATATACATCATGTTGTAACCAAGCGCAAGTCTGACCCGACCATGGTCAGGCATCTATATAGGAACAACAGAACTCGGCAGTTCCTATTTCAAGAAGATCATAGATGTAAAATTGTGTATAAGCAATAGTTTATGAACAACATATATAACAGAAAGCAGCTCGTACCATAAGTTTCTCGACACAGTTGGACCTGTTCAACGAGTGCAGCAGTGGCACACATATCCCACGCGGCCTTCCACCATTGAAACGCCCCACAAGGACCTCAAGACGATCAATAAAGTGTAGGAACTAGTGGATGTCGATCTAGTCAACTTCAGTGCCATTAGTAACAGCTGAGTTATTACAGAGTAACAAACGAGCAGACTGCTTAACTCTAAAAAAACCTACACATGCCACCAATTATAAGAAAATATTAGTTAGAAGTAGCATCTTCGTGAGAGATTCGTTGCTACTTCTAAAGTTAAATTGTGATTAGTTAGACAGAATAGGTGGATTAATAAGTAATCGAGGCAACAAGAAAGAACCAGATACAAAATTAATATGGATGAACAATTGGAACGACGTCGGGGTGGAAGATCGCAGTGAAGATGAGACCAGGTTCTACTATTTCCATCAACATTCATGCACCAACTTTCAGTCTGTAACACTTGAGAAAGTTTATCCAAGTTCGGCCATAAAAAAAGCAGTGATCTTCTTGGTTCATGAACCCAACTCGGAACTTATATCCATGGCTTGTCTTCACTGTGACCTTTAAACTAGTGTATTCAGTTATGGTAAGGCCGAGTATCTTGAGTACATGTGTTCTGGCAGAGCAAATAATACACTGCAGGAAAAATAATATGAGAACACAGCATGTTCAAAAAAACCCCACCCTCCCGGATAGAAAAGAGGATTCTAGGAACATACTATGCGCGTTTCAAAATGTTGTGTTAGGATGAGAAGGAACAAGTGTGGCGTCTCACCGAGGGCGCAGAAACCTATAGGGTACTCGCACTTTGGGCACTGCAAATGAAACACACTAGATTCAGTAGGAAGAAAAATGCATCAACGGCGGTGGCTGCCATCCTAGGATTACCTGCGACCAAGGGACTTGGGTTTATCGGGGATGGATGAAGAATTCGTACCTAGTTCTCCATGAGAAAACCCTATGCAATCGCCGAGAGGGGGTTTTCTCTGAACAAGCAGACGAGGGAGAAGGGGATTCAGGCCCAGTGAAATATTGCCGCTTCGTCCTCTAGCTTACTGCTAAAGCTGGAAAGGGGGGGTTGTGATTTGACGGCTCATTGGGCATTACTGCGGTGCTACGACCGGGGTGTGTCTACCGTGAAGTTGTGCACTCTAATTTGTGCATATGGCACGTGGACCTCATTGTCGGTTGCCCCACATATCAGCGAAAGGAAGTAGAAAGACAGGAGTAACTAGTTACACATAAATATATATTTTTGATAGAGAGATACTCCCTCTGTAAAGAAATATACAAATCTTTTATATCACAGGCTCACCTTGCTGAGAAATATACACCCTCTGCAATGCACGGGCATTATGGGGGTTCAGCTTTTTTTATGGGGGTTCAGTTGAGAATATAATACTCAGATAGGCTCACGGTTCTGGAGTTTGGGCCGCAGGCCGACCCTGCATGTTTGGGGGCCCATGTGTTCTACCTCAGCACTTTTCATATTGCAAGCGATCGATATGGTGCTGGTTTTAGATGCTGTCGCAAGGCGAATACACAAAATTGAATAAAGCACGGCAGCTGTTGGCATGAAATCGAACAACAGTTCCTAACCATCAATCAGAGTTGCAATTCTATCAATGATATACCATGTGATAAATAATACTGTCGTACTACTTATACACACATGACACTTGTTTCACCATGCCAGATTATTATATCAAAATCTCTCGGAGGATAGATCAGTTCGGCAGTTGCGTGCTGCTAATTTCAAAGTTGATTTGGACCAGCTCTCCTTGCCGAGAAAGTTCGATTTTGACATCATCCCCTACCACAAGATATGATTTAGATTTGAACCTTGACCATCCTTTAGCATCAATCATCATGCGACCATCCTTTGTACTTACGGTATATTGAGCAGGTTCATTCACACCAAGGCTGCGCATGGTAAGAGAAACTTGGCCGCGGTCGCCCAAATTGTTGAACGACTCCCTCGTTGCTCTAGGAATTCTCTGTTTGCAAACAAGAAGACATACCCAAACAGTTAGATCAACACAGTGAATCATGTGAAACAACCTGGAAAGAAAAAAGAACGAAGCACTTGGGCGGGCAATGCTTACCAAGAAGGTGGACATGTCGGTTTTTGTAAGGACTTTGGTATATGAAGTGCGAACTGCAGCCCAGTCTGTTGCCGGTGCAACTGCACGGGCCGAAGCAGATGCAAGTGCAAGTGTTGGTGTAGGTGCCGAAGCCGCCACTGCTGCCGGAGATGGTGCTCCTTGTAGAGCTGGTGCCGGTGTCGGAGCAGGTGCCGGTGTCGATGCCCGATCCTCTGATAGATCAGACTAATCCACTGACGCGGTCGGTGCCCAATCCTCAGCTCAATCAGACTGAGCTGCTGCCACTGTCAGTGCTAGAGCAACTGCCGGTGCTCGATCTGTGCGAGACAACGGCGATCGTGTCTGGTCTGCTATGATCAGCTTTCTAACTTGACTAGGATCCGTGACCGTGATCCAGTTTTCTTCTTCATTTCTTTTAAACGCGAGAAGGACTAATTGTGGTGTTTTTGTTAAACCAAACTGCAGTTCATCATAGGGATTCAGCTTGTACTCAGACAACAGACTGATCCAATTTTTTCCAGCAATATAAGTGATGGACAGTGCATTCGTTACTGACACGACATAAGAAGTGAAACCTACAAAAATAGCCATCGTAGATCAAACCAAACGGTTTATTCTGTGATGAATGTCACATGGCAAACCTGCATCGTAAAATTGCAGGAAAAGAAACAAAACATGACATTAAATCAATAAGATTTAGACAGTAAATCAATAAGATTTACTTGATGTGACACGAGTGAATCCTCACCAGGAAATCACTATGTTGAAGTACTAAACAGAAGATTGATCGTCCAACTACGCGTGGCATGCAGGGGCCCTGCCTACTCCCACAAGCAGGATAGTCCAAAGGTCGTGAAAAATCATATGGACCGAACATCCATGGTACTGGAAATCCTGGTGGGTGCGATAAACCCTGCAATGCATACAGATATTGGAGTGTAACCATAATTGACAAACCGTCCTCACAAAAAATATGATCTGGATACTTCAAAATATACAGACTAAATTGAGTGGACAGACATTAACATAGACCGTTCTCAGGACTGACCACACACCAAAAGCGGTAGTACTAATAAACAATACAGGGTTCACAAACACAAATCAAGTACTGAACAATAGTACTTACTACAGACAAGCAAAGTTGCACTAACTAAACTCTGCAGACTATTTCTTGCCACCGACCTACGGGATGAACCCCGCGTAACTGACTAGGCCATGGACTTCATGTGAGATGTCTACACGCACCATCACCATCTTGTCAACCTTGGAGAACCTAACAGAGTGGTCTTTCCACTCATAAACATGATGATGAAGACAGGCCGCATCAGATTTGTTGGGAAGCTTTACAAGAACCACACCCTTCATAATCGAAGGCACAACCAGGAAATTGTTGTGGTCAAGTACAGCCTTGAGAACACGCCTGACAACAATGCTACAGGAAAACACTAGTTCAGGACACGTGGCGACAAGGACACAGCAGCTTGATAGTTCAGCAGTAGAACTCATCATCAGGAATTCCAGTTCACACGGCATGACTTTGAGAACTTCATCTCCATTGCGGACCTGGTTCTAATTCAAACAGAAACCATATTTTATTACTACCTCCGTTCAGAAATATAAGATGATTTTCAATATTATACTCCATATATGACTACATATACGCACAGAAATGAGTGAACAAAGACACTAGAACATGTCTTCAAAGGCATGAGAGTAGAGGGATTACATGCAAAATCCATAACACAAGTTACTGAGGCAAATATACCCTCTTAAAAGGTAGCATTGATGTTTATAAAGTACTCCCTCCGTCCCAAAATTCTTGTCTTAGATTTGTCTAGATACGGATGTATCAAGTCACATTTTAGTATTAGATACATCCGTATCTAGACAAATCTAAGACAAGAAATTTGGGACAGAGGGAGTAGTTGAAACTAATCTATAAGAAATCAGTGTCAACCTCTCGCATGTTTTGGTCAAAAGAGGAATTTAGAATCGTCATTTGGCACACAAAAATCACATGCAAGATCACCCAGAAAGTTGTACTACCAGTACTAGTACTGCGTGTTAGATGAAAAAACACGATCAAGATCGAGAAAAAGATTGTCAAGAAGAGATATTACCTGGACTTGCTTAATGAGGGATCCCGGAGAGGGGGGCTTGGACAGGGCGATGGCTTTGAGCTTGTCTGCGGTAGTCTCGGCAGGGTGCTTGTGCTTCTTCGTACCATGAGCCTCGACGGTTTTGGTCAGAGCCATAGACATCACTTCGGCCGGTGCTCCTGCATCCATCAAGAAACTGTCAAATAGAAATAAAAGAAAAGAAACCATAATCACAAACCCAAATGAAGAAAAGAGAGGGAGTTATAGGATCAGTCTTGGGGTTGCAAGACCGGGCCTTGGCCAGAATCAACACCATTGATGCGCTCACCTTTCCTTCTTTGGGAGAGAAGAGAAATGGCAGAAGCAGGTCGGGGTTTTCTTGAAGAAATGAGGAACAAGATGAGGCAAGAGCGAGGGTTGGGTAGAGAGGAAGCTAAGAGAGAAGAGTGAAATGATGGTTGCTTCGTCCGTCCAACTTACTGCTGGAAAGGAGGGGGTTTTGTGATTTGACAACTCATTGGGCATTACTGTGGCGCTTCGATCGGGGTAGTCTACCCTCACTCTACTATAGAGTAATTTAGTGCATGGCTGGTGGACCCCCGATGCTGGTTGTCCCACACGTTGGCGAAAGTGAGTAATTTAGTGCATGGCTGGAGGAGGATCCGCACGGTAGAGCGTGTCCACTATTTTTCAAAAGAAAAAATGATTACAGCAAGCGTTTCCACTCTTACGACGGAGGAGTGCGAAACACGGCAGCCACTTGAACATACAAAGTGCTCCTATTACTAGGCATGTGTAGTGGTTCATACATCAGTACTACACAATCTTGTTGCTAGTGTAGTAAGATATGACGATAACAAATGATGTTGTGAGCATGTCAACTACTCATATATGTAACAAATACACGAAGAGGAAACAACTATATTGAGATGAGAATGCAACCAAACACACCCACATGCTTTGTGCTACAGTGACTGATCTGCACTGTCTGAGTTTGATCCAACGGTCATGTTGCGCCGAGACATGGACATGCCCATGCAGAGGGCGCCTAAACACCACCGAAGTCCCTCTGCTTCTCGAGGCGCACGACGTTGGTGATGCAGGGTGCAACCGCCCGCAGAGCCCGCTCCCAGTCGATGGGAGCCAGCTCGTCAAAGATGGCGTCCAATGGCACGAATGGATTCCGGTGACGGAGCCCTGAAAGGATTCGCCCGGCAACGGCGATGGCAGCCAGCAACCCCTCCTTGTCCAGCTCAGCCCCCACCATCGCGCGAGGACGGCTCAGCTCCTCGGAGATATAGGTGAAGAAGGAGACCAGGTTAGGAAGCCGCAGCTCGTTGAAGTCGACCGGCTGGTCGAACGGGTTTAGCCCGACGGCCGGCATCGTCGCACTGGCACGACGGTAGGCATCGCGCAGACGCAACACGTGCGTGGCAACTTGGTTCACCAAGTGGCTGAGGCGATCCTGGACCTCGTCATGATCGGCCCGCTCGCTCTCCAGCCGGCTCCCCTAACGGCCTATCGTATCTCCCGCTTTCTGCAGCAACGCCACTGACGCCTCGAGCATCTTTGTGGTGGACGCCTGCCGCTTTTGAAGCTCCGTGAACTCCCGCACATAACGGAGGAGCATGGCACTCCTCTCCTCCTTGAGCTCACGGAGCTCCACGTCCTTGGCCCTGAGCTCCGCATCCTTGGCATGGAGCTCCTGTGTCAGGAGCCTCACCTCGGACTCCGTGATCTGCTGCGCCGCCATGGCACCAGGTAGAAGCAATGGGGAGAGGAAGCAAAGGGGGCGAAACAGCTGAAAGGCAATGCAATCTACGGGAAGGCGGAGGGAGCGGGGAATCTTTTGGTTTTCACCACGGTAAAACACCAGTCGACGACTTCTCACATCAGGGAGCGGTGGGTTTTTACAGGTGGAGTCATCGTGACTAATTGCTGCCGCGCCTGCTCCCATCAATCAAAAAAATAAAAATCCTGCCGCGCCTGCTCCCGTCAATCAAAAAAATAAAAATCATGCCGCACCCAAACACCAGAGCAACGCCACGGTGGATATTTATATTTACCTACCGGCAAGTAGATAAAAAAGGGGTGAAAAAACAAATGTGGCGGTGGCCTAGCTAATCGGTCGAACTAGCCCAACTAGCTAGCCACCGTGCTTCACTGATGTACTCGGCGGGAAAGGTGGGCTTTCGTGATTTGACGACTCATTTACTTGCTTCGGCGCTACGACCGAGGAGGACCCAGAAAACGTGCGGTAGGGCGTCCCACGTCAGGAAGAATATATGCGTGCACCACCCGGGAGGACCCCGAAACCGCGCGGTAGGGTGTGCCACGTCTCGACACGGAGGAAAAATGTGCGTGTAAAAATATACTATATCAGACGTAGTACCTATGGTTCGACCTCGGGACCCAGCCAGTCGGTCGAAAACACCCCACTAGCCACGCAGCTTCATCATGCAAACGTGGCACGGAGGATAGATGTGGTTAGCTCTGTCTCGACCAGCCACAACGTCTCTTGTTCTAGGCGATTCTTCTATTTTCCAAGCTTTTTTTAGTTGTAATAACACCACGGCAAGCTAGCTCCGCTCTTCATGTGTGCCCGTGCAAAGGTTAGACGATGGAGAGAAGAGAGATTGAGATCGCAGACCTGGGACCCACCAGTAAGTGAGACAACGGTCATGCATGTGTTGACGAGGCACTCCCTCTACTCTACTCAACGAAAGTACTGTATAAATAAAATCAAGTTATGGGACAAAGCCAACAACCGTTCGTTTTTTTAGGCTATCGACTTACGCTTTGTAGTCCAGGTTGCCAGTTCGAATCTCGTCTTTCAGATTTGTTAGTTTTAGGTCCAAATTTGATTAATGACAAGTTGGACCCCCGTGTGTTGTTCCGATATTTCAGTGTAGGATGGTTTTTTTGAACAAACACTTTGCACGGTTAGACAAGTAACGGCACGAGTTACACGTATTTTGCAAGTTTACAAACAAAAATGACAGCGGCATAGAATATCACATCCACCCCGCAGCTTAGATACTATGGTGATACGAGTTTTTACACCGTTGGAAGTGAGATCCAATGGCTTGGGAGTAGTCTTTGTAATTATGCGCAATTTCCAAACTCTCCAAAGGGTTTTTTTGCAAATAAAACATTCAGGCCTCGTGTGTCCCGTTGCATCTTTGATACAACGGCTCCCCGGTGCTCATATTAGGTGCTCCCCGTAGCTTAGTTACCCGCTACGGTGATATGAGCATCTAGGTCGTATGATCAGTGATCATATGGCACATGCGTAGTACTTGTACTTTCTGCGCATTTCCCAAACTCTATCAGCCGTATATTGCAAAAACATTCAAACCTCCTATTGTGGGCCGTTAGATCTCAGTGAACTCGTATCACCATAGAATCTACGGTGCGGGAGCACCTCATACTCTCCCGTGCGATAAAACATAAGGTGCTATCACAGCTTGGATGCTACGATGATACGAGCTTGGATGTCATTTGATCTGAGATCCAATGGCATCTGAGCAGTCTTTGTGCTTGTAAGCAGTGGCCGAACTCTTTTGGGGCTTTTCTGCAAAAACCATTCGAAACACCGAGGAGGTGTTGGGTCACAAATCCAACGCCTCCGAAGAGCTTGTATCACCAAAGCATCTAAGGCGTGGTAGCGCATGATATTCTTACATATAGGAGAATATGATGTCCTCCTTCATCTTAGATGCTACGGTCATACGAGCTTCGAGGTTGTTGGATATGGGATCAAAGGGCATCTAAGTAGTTTTTGTACAAATTGTGTGCAATTCTCAAACTCATCAAGGTTTCCTACAGAAATATTAAGACACATCATGTGAGCTGCTATATCTCAGATCTACAAGCTCCAAGCAACTCGTATCGGCATATAGCATCTAAGGTATGGGGGCACATGATATTCTCCCGGGGAGAAGGGGTGGGGGTGCACAACCAATCGGTGGCTGGGAGGGTGGGGACAAATATAATCTAAACAACCCTAAACAGAGCTCCACAATTTTATCTAAGGTCGAGGGGTTGACCCCCAACAATCATAGCTCCGCCTAAACAGAACATTTGCATGTACTGTAGTAATAGACTTAATATTCATGTTTCAGTTTCATGTTCATTTTAAATATTGAATTGAGGACCATGGATGTCTTACATTTTACTCCCTTCGTTCCCAAATATTAGTCTTTTTAGAGGCTTCAAATGGACTGGCACATACAGATGTATATAGACATATTTTAGAGTCTAGATTCACTCATTTTGCTCCGTATGTAGTCACTTGTTGAACTCTCTAAAAGACTAATATTTAGGAATAGAAGGAGTATTTTTGAATTCGTGTCATACATGCATGGTTTGGAAAAATAGATGCACTATACTTATTGGATTGTTGTCGTGTTCGTGTGTGTGTCTCTCTCTCTATGTGTGTGTGTGTGTGTGGTCATATGCTTGATACATACAAAGTTTTCTCACCTTCATGTTGTTCATCTTTTAAATTTGAATTTGCATTGGAAAACTTACTAGGGATACCATGAAATGTGAAATCCACGTTGAGATCACTATATCATAAACTCACTCTAATTCAACAACTCATCATAAATCAATTACCACATGGAGATTAGTATTTGCAAGGAAAATACGGGTATTGTAATACACATAGATTCGTTCGGCAATTTAAAAGGTTCCTTTCGTATTCTCGAATGGTAGGACCCAACGGCGTACCAGCCAGACCTTGGCTCGTGTTGATCCTAAAAAAAAGCGGGCTCGTGTCCTTTGGTGGCGTGTGTGGTACGCACATTAGGCAACCCCATTACCCCAACCAGTCGAGCCTCAGTGTTTCAAGTCGAAATATCTGGCAGCCATAATTCCAGCCCTAGGAAATTCCCCTCATGTCCCCGGTCCATAATGACTATCGATGAACAACGGAGGGATGCTTTAGTAACTAGACAATGTTACCTACCGTGCCGAGCACGATTCAATTCCCTCGGTCGCCGCTCGTCAACGTCACCCGTCAACTGCATTGCCTAGTACTACTACTACTACTACACCAAGATGAGCACGGAATTGAGCCCGTTTGTTCATGCCTAGTACTTGAGTTAATATATCAGGCAATGCACTGGTACGAAGGGATTATCCTTTTACTCTGCATATATAACTTGTCTGAAGTCTAACTAAGCAAAATGTTTGACCAAATCCTTTCTTAAGAAATACAACAGGACAGATGTATGGCTTGAAAATTTATTGCATGATGCAGGTTATGATATTGTTCCGAATCCTGGATCTTAAATTTCTGAAAATCCAAAAGTGAGCATAAATTCTTGAAACTAAGCATGGTCACGTGATATGGCACAAATATTACTTCGTAAGTTTTTTCTTCAATTTGAGACAAGCTGCTTATGACAAGTTGCACAAATGAAGAGCCAAGGTATTTTGGAAGAAAGACCTGTCATGTTAAGGTGAACGCTTTCACTATTGAAACCGTGGGCGTTTACGTGCCGCCACGAGTCCCCGCTTCTCATCGACAATCGGCAGGTGCCGTCCGAGCAAGCGTGTGAGTCGACGGGAGGCGTGCAAGGAGACTGCTGCGCCGGCTATCAGGGAGGCATGCGAGAAGACCGTTGTGTAGGCGAGCCCTTTGACCAGGCTCCGCCGCCCACCGTCATCCCAACTGCTCCCACTTTTAATGTCGTCGGCGCCGCAGTTTAAAATCAACCCCGCACTACCCGGTACTCCCTCCTTTCCGGTTTATAGGGCTTATCTCAAAATACTAGCTTTTCCATTTTATAAAGCTCAATTTTGTTGTTTCCCATCACATGTTCAGATTCCAAGGTAAATTAAATCATTGCATGCAAGTATTAAGAGAAAATTGACCAATGCATGTAATTTATGCATGCATGCATTGCAACTAATGCATTGGTAAACATATTTTTTTGAGAAAAACAAGAGCATTAATTGGGTGCTTTTGCAAACTACAAAAAGTATTCCACCACTCACCATCTACCTTGGTTGGTGAGATTTTTGAATTGAGCCTTATAAGCCGGAAAGGAGGGAGTATCGCTACAGTCCTCTCTCTTCCTCTCCGATTCTCCTGTCGTCTACCTCCAACTAGCCTGACCTAAACGTACGCCATGCCGCATCACGATGGTCTGCCCTTAGTGTTCCAGTTTCCTGAGGAAGACACCCAGCCGGAGTCTCAAGAACATAAGGCGCTTTGGGACGAGCTTGAACTGGCCTTGTGGGAAGACGCCGCGCCTGTCCCCGCTCCCATTCCGGCTCCCGTCGCCCCGACTGCGCCAGCGCCCATCCCCGTGGCATTGATGGGCTGGCAGCCGCACATTGTCGCCGAGCTTGATCCCACGGGGTTGCACGAGGTGCCCGCCGACTTTCACGCGCACGTGCACCTGCCAGCGCATGCGCCTGTGCGTGCACTGACGCGCACACCCGTGCCGGTGCCCGTGCACACGAATGTCTCCGCCGCGCCGTTGACAGTGCCTGTCCCCGCGCGGGTGCCAGTGCCCCCCTCAGCGGCATGGATGGCCGCCGTCGACCGCTTTCTTGCACCAACGCCAGTCGCCTCCTCCCGCCAGTCGACTCGCTCCGAAGTCCAAAACATTTTGGCCTTCCTTGAAGCTAGGCCAACGTCCAGGAGTACGCCAACAACGGCGCAAGACGCCGCCGTCGCTGTCGGTCAGTGGCCCGACGACACACAGAACACGGCAGAGGAGCCGCTTCCCACCGCAAGACGCCCCCGCCGCCGCCGCGTAATCTAAATTTGCCATGAAAAACGTTCGAATTGCCATGCTTAAAATCCAAATGTTTATCATTTCCGTTTATTTTATATCGATTGTCGTATAATTTAAAGTCGGAGTCAGATTGAACGAAATGTATGGTTTGATCGATTGAATGTTCTGCTAGAGCCGTATCAAATTAAATATAAAACGTCATCAAGCCACATGTATTCCTTGTCATCCAACGACCTAGACTGCTTCAATGTCGAGCGCTCAACACGTTTAGCATGCAGTTAATTTCATGCCAAAAATAGTGCTAATCACATGACAACACGCAAATAATATCCTAGTAGTTAATATCCGCATGCACTTAATATACATCCAAATTAACGTGCATTGCATGTACACACTGACTAGTGCTGCTAGTACGTGAAACTGGTGTCGTGACTTGTGAACGCGTCCAGATATGGTCAACGGCAACATCGCCCGCGAGTTCTTCCTGTTTGCCCGTGCGTCTAAACGCAGAAGGGGAGGAGAGAGAGAGAGCACACATGGAACCCACTAGTAAGTGAAGACATGTAGATATATTTTGTGCGTGGGAGGAAGCAAGGTCAACTGATCACATAGGGTCGTCGTGCGATTGAAAGAGTGAGACGGCTTGGAGAGAGTGACCTAGATAGACGATGTGTGTCGGTGTCATAACCGGCGGATCTCGGGTAGGGGGTCCCGAACTGTGCGTCTAGGCCGGATGGTAACAGGAGGCAAGGAACACGATGTTTTACCCAGGTTCGGGCCCTCTTGATGGAGGTAAAACCCTACGTCCTGCTTGATTAATATTGATGATATGGGTAGTACAAGAGTAGATCTACCACGAGATCGAGGAGGCTAAACCCTAGAAGCTAGCCTATGGTATGATTGTTGTATGATGAAGTTGTCCTACGGACTCAAACCCTCCGGATTATATAGACACCGGAGAGGGTTAGGGTTACACAAAGTCGGTTACAATGGTAGGAGATCTTGAATATCCGCATCGCCAAGCTTGCCTTCCACGCCAAGGAAAGTCCCATCCGGACACGGGACGAAGTCTTCAATCTTGTATCTTCATAGTCCTGGAGTCCGGCTGAAGGTATAGTCCGGCTACCCGAACACCCCCTAATCCAGGACTCCCTCGGTAGCCCCTGAACCAAGCTTCAATGACGACAAGTCTGGCGCGTAGATTGTCTTCGGCATTGCAAGGCGGGTTCCTCCTCCAAATTCTTCATAAAAGTTTGTAAACACCAAGAGTAGTGTCCGGCTCTGCAAAATAAGTTTCCACGTATTGCCACAGAGAGAATAATATTAACACAAATCTAATCTGCTGACGTATTCCGCAGCGTGACATCACACTACGACCAAGCCTTTATTCGAATTGTTTTCACTTTTCCACCTCAGCGTGTTTTGCGAGGCGGTTTCCTTGGCACGTCTTGTCAAAGCAGAGATCGTGTCCCCCATTTACGGGATTCTCATCAATACGGACGTGGGTAACCCAACCGCGCCATTTATCATAGCGCTTGGGAGGCAAGCGAGTTTTACTAGGCTGGTGGGGACGCATAGTCGCATCCGCTCATATAAGGGGATAAGGATCCACCTTTTTACCTACGCCTTCTTCCTCCTTTGCCTATCCATCTTCTGCGCACCCGAGCTCCAGCGCCCAAGCCCACACTTCCTACCTCAACCTTCTCCAACAATGTCCGGAGCGGGAGGAAAGTGGATGGTCTCCTCCGTCACGGAGGTCCATGTCAAAAAGCTAAGGAAGGCCGGATACTTGTCCAAAGACATCGCACACAAGCTTCCCGAGGAGGGGCAGCTTCTTCCCACCCCAAGGCCCCATGAGAGGGTAGTATTTCTTCCCCACTTCCTCCACGGACTGGGTTTTCCTCTCCACCCATTTTTCCGCGGGCTCATGTTCTACTATGGCCTAGATTTCCACGATCTGGCCCCGAACTTCATCCTCAATATCTCGGTGTTTATCATCGTGTGCGAGGCTTTCCTCTGCATCCGCCCCCATTTTGGCCTCTGGCTCAAGACCTTCAACGTCAAGCCAAAGGTGGTGCGCGGCAACCAGGCGGAGTGCGAAGGTGTCATGGCGGGCAAAATAGCCAACGTCCTATGGCTCGAGGGCTCCTTTGTGGAGACCTTGAAGGGGTGGCAGTCAGGGTGGTTTTACATCACCGAGCCACGCGATCCGAAGTGGATCGCAGCCCCTGAATTCTGATCCAGCCCCCTACGCGACTCACGTCCTGGAAGGAGACGGGCTTGTCGTGGGTGACGAAGAAGAGGTGACCAGACTGCAAAAATGCATCCAGTCCCTGGTGAACAAGCAGCTCAAGCTTGTCAACGTAGTCCAGGTCATGCTCGTCCGCCGGATCCTTCCGTGTCAAGAACGGGACTTCAATTTGTGGGAGTTCAACCCGGCGCAGCATCGAACTCTGAGCAGGCTCTTCGACATGACGTACGAAGATGTCTGGAAGGGGCTAACCAAAGGCACCGAGGCTCCCACATCTGCCTCCGAAGACCGCGGATTCAACTCGCAGCATCCTGCTGGCGAGGTAAAATATTTTCATCTTTTATAGGATGTTAAGTTTTCTTCATAGTTTGACTCTATGCGGGATCTAAACTCCATCACCTTTGACAGGATTGGCAGGTGAAGTCCGGACTGATTAACTGTCCAGCTCCCTTGCCCGAAGACCCATCCCCTGCTCTCCTAGTGAAGTTGTTGGTTCCGGCACCTTATGTGGTGCCATAGAAGAAGGCCAAGAACAAGAAGGCCACGAGGACTCGAAAGAGTTCCCGGCATATGGTGGTGTCGGACTCGTCGTCCGACGAGTCCGAGACGCACTCCTCCCGTGAAGACGAGGAGGAAGAAGAAACATCTCCCCCTCCAGCGAGGGGAGGAAAGAAGAGGAAGGCCACCCCAGTAGGGGAGGCCGAGGGATCCAAGAAGAGGAAAACCCCTCCGCCGGACTACGCTCCCGACGCCGACAAGGACGAAGAGGAGTGGCCGGTCAGGGCCAAGCGTCCGGCGAAATCGTAAGTGTTCGGATACTAGAGTAACTCATGATATTCCTTTTGTTGCACAGCTTTCCCTAATGTCGAATATAATCATGCAGCCCGCCCAAGGACGGGCTCGACGAGTCGTCGAGCGGCTCCCTGGATTCATCGGACGTGAACTCAGTTCCGCCCGCTGCCTCCCCCTGTGCTGCGGATGATGCCGAAGTGGTGTCGCGACAAGCTCCGGGGCAAGAGGAGGTGGTCCAGGAGGAGCCGCAAGGCGACCTCCCGGACTCCAGGAGTAAAGGGGACAAGACCCCCCAGGGCTCCAAGTCCAACTTTAGGCCAGACACCGTGTCGGAATCATGACGGTTCCGGACCACGGCAGGCGAACTCCTGCCAAGAGGAGCAAGCCTATTGAGCCGGCGTCCTCCGTCCAACAGGAGGCGCCGGACAATCTGCTGGAGGTGCTTAAGGGCGCCTCCATCGACGAGGAGCACCGTACCATCATGAGTACGGTGGTCCAGAAGGTTCGGTCCGCCAAAAGCGGACTGACTGAAGCTTGTGCTAGCCTTCTAACAGGCTCCGAGGTAAGTAAAAATATGTAAAAATATTACCGCATAGACAGTAGCCCCTGATGCTCTGTCTGGCGTTCGGAAAGAAAAGCCGAATAGAGGATCTATTAAATATCGCAGGAGTCTAACTAAAAAGGAGTCAATATACGTATGCAGGCTTCGCTGCTGGCCACCGCCGCACTGACTGCGGAGGTGGGTGCCCTGAAGCAGGACCTCCAGCGAACCGACC
Source organism: Triticum aestivum (assembly GCF_018294505.1). Classification (NCBI taxonomy): domain Eukaryota; kingdom Viridiplantae; phylum Streptophyta; class Magnoliopsida; order Poales; family Poaceae; genus Triticum; species Triticum aestivum. The sequence continues at coordinate 606,983,375 of NC_057812.1, forward strand.
AGGAGCTCGGCCTTGCCAAACGGCAGCTCGAGGAGAAAGAAGGTAAGAGATACCTTATAGAAAAAATGCCTATAAGAAGACGCAATTGCAAAAAATGACAGGAGTATACTGCTTATTGTAGGGGCCACAACTGAGGTGGCGACCCTCAAGCAGGCGCTGTCCGAGGCCGAGAAGAAATCGGCCACGGAGCGCACCGAGCGGGAGAAATTTGAGGCGCAGGTCGGCGAGGTGCAGCAAGAGTTTCAGGCTCTCATGAAAAAACATGAGAGTTTGGAGCTTGACTCGAAGACGCGAGCGTCCGAGCTTGCTGCGGCCCTTAAAACTGCCAAGCCTGCCAAGGCCGAAGCCCAGAAGGCCCTCCAGGAATTGGATGCGGTGAAAAAGATAGCGGCGGGTAAGGCATTCTCTATGCAAAGCAGACATATAAAAGTAAACTACTTGTTACTTACCCGAATCCGGAGCTCTCCAGGGGCATTCGCAGATCTTCCCCGCAGCGTATCCGATGCCGCCGCATTCTACCGAGCCGAGGAAGGCAGCTCGACAGAGAAGGTGTTCTGGTCTCAGTATGCTGAGGCCGGACACCCTGTGCCCTTGAGCGACCAGCTGAAGCAGCTGGTCGAGCTCCACAAGGCGGCCGAACAGGCCCTAAAGGGCTTCATAGTTCGGCTGTGGCCTGGAGAGGCCCTGCCTGGGAGCTACTTCGGACTGGTGCGGCGGCTGGTGGAGGCTTGTCCAAGGCTCGAGGTCATCAAGCGCTCCGTCTGCATCGAAGGTGCCCGTAGGGCCCTTGCCCGTGCAAAGGTGCACTGGGGTAAGCTGGACGGTGAGAAGCTTGTGAGGGACGGGCCGCCGCCGGGGAAGGAGCATCGCAAGCCCGAGAACTATTACAAGGATGTTCTGGCTGGTGCCCGCCTTGTGGCGAATGAATGTACCAAGGATGTAATTTTTGAATGAACTTGCTCGTGTTATCCTGTGCGCTGAAAACTTGTTCATATGCGCTAAGCAATGCTTGAATTTAAAATATTAATTTCTGTGCAGCCGTTTATCAAAAAAATGAGAGATGGCTAGTCGTCGGCTTCCGCCCCCATGCCACTAGTGCTGGGGTGTTCGGGATAAACCTGAGCGCTCTTTTTCCCATGATTGGGTCCGTCGAGGGAGGCTCTCAGCACAACGAACAAGGCAATCGGACTATAATGCTTGAACACTCTCACTTAGCCATAGAACTCTATAATTTTAAATTTCGGTGAAGCCCCTAGTATTTGGAAGACCGAGTTCGGGGCGCTATCCATACCTTGGCCGGACAAAGCCGGTTCCTCGCTGGAAGCGGCATAAGTCTTTAAGGACTCGAAAAACCTCTCGAACAGCGACCAGTCTCTCGCCTCATCATGACAGTCAGTTTTAGCTTTCTCTACTGAGGTGCTCAGCCCAGCTCAACTGGGGCACAATCGCAGTAGTTCTCCTAGTGCTACCTTAGCCGATATAGCGGAACGTAAGGCACCAAAACATAGGAGCCAGGCAAACCCAACTATTGACCCAAATCATGATTCAGAGCCTATGCATATAGTGCTATAAGTTCGGGGTGCCGCACTTGTTTAAGTGTACGGACTTCTTACGCCATATTGATGGGTACTAAAGCCCCTGGCGTATTTTGCCGTACCACGGTGTACGGATGCAGCATGTTATTAATAGACATATATAAAAAAAGAGGATAATGCAAAAAATAGACAAAAAGCTATGCATTGTTTATAGAAAGGTTGCCATGAAAGCGGAACGATACAAATAGTGCGATAAGCAAAAGAAATTGGATTATTTAACATGTCCTGGCCAAGGGCAGGCCGCGGAATTGTATTAAAAAACAGGTATACTGCTCGCAATAGAGACCACCTGGGAGTTCCATAATGCGGCATGGCTTGTCTGCTTTCCTGGATCTTGCATCGTTTGTGTGGCAGCTGAATTGCCGAACGGGTCATCCGAAGTATGGAGTCCTGGGAGTAAGAGAAGAAAAAAAAGGAATCCGGCAGCCCCTGGTGCGGTTTAAGCCGTATTTCGGGCGTGCCGTGATAGTGCCCCTTCCCCTGTGCCCATGGTACTTCAAGAGCATAGTTATGTACGCGAAGCACTGGTTTCGCTATATCGCGAGGGCTAGGGTTGGGGCCGCATTGCTATGCTAGCTCAGAACATGTCAGGCGGTCTTGTTGTAGGGTACTCTGGGCGCGCTTGACAGTGTCCGGCTTTTTGAAGGCCGAACTGGAGAACTGCCTAAAGAGGCTGCTTTGTACTTCTGCTGCGAGCGCTGCCGTGTGCTCCTCCATTCGGAGGGAGCGTTCAGTGTTCCCATTGACCATGATTACTCCTCTAGGGCCTGGCATCTTGAGCTTGAGGTATGCATAGTGCGGTACCGTGTTGAATTTTGCGAATGCGGTTCGCTCGAGCAGTGCGTGATAGCCACTACGGAACGGGACTATGTCGAAGATTAACTCCTCGCTTCGGAAGTTATCCGGAGATTCGAAGACCACTTCCAGTGTGACTGAGCCTGTACAGTTGGCTTCTACACCTGGTATGATGCCTTTAAAGGTCGTTTTGGTGGGCTTGATCCTCGAGGGATCTATGCCCATTTTTCGCACTGTATCCTGGTAAAGCAGGTTCAGGCTGCTGCCGCCGTCCATGAGGACTCTTGTGAGATGAAATCCGTCAATGATTGGGTCTAGAACCAATGTGGCGAAGCCGCCGTGGCGGATGCTAGTGGGGTGGTCCCTTCAATCAAAGGTGACTGGGCAGGAGGACCATGGGTTGAACTTTGGGGCGACTGGCTCTATCGCATATACGTCCCGAAACGCACGCTTCCGCTCCCTCTTGGGGATGTGGGTTGCGTAAATCATGTTCACCGTCCGCACTTGCGGGGGAAATCCCTTCTGTCCACTGTTGTTCGGCGGCCTGGGCTCCTCCTCGTCATCGCTATGCAGCCCCTTGTCTTTGTTTTCGGCTCTTAACTTGCCTGCCTGCTTGAACACCCAACAGTCCCTGTTGGTGTGATTGGCTGGCTTTTCGGGGGTGCCATGTATCTGGCACAAGCGGTCGAGTATTCGGTCCAAACTGGACGGGCCCTGAGTATTTCTTTTGAATGGCTTTTTCCGTTGACCGGATTTGTAGCCTCAGAATCCGGCATTAACTGCCGTATCCTCGTTGCTGTCGCTGTTAACGCGGCGCTTTTGTTTGTTCCGACGCGACCTGTCACTTTTGTCCTTGGTATTCGAATTACCAGGGTTCTTGGTTAAGTTGTTGCTGCGAGCTAGCCAGCTGTCTTCTCCCGCGTAAAAGCGGGTCATGAGTGTCGTGAGGGCTGCCATAGATTTCGGCTTTTCCTGTCCCAGGTGCCGGGCAAGCCACTCGTCGCGGATATTATGCTTGAAGGCCGCTAAGGCCTCTGCGTCTGGACAGTCGACTATCTGGTTTTTCTTTGTTAGGAACCGTGTCCAGAATTTCCTGACCGATTCCTCTGGCTGCTGAATTATGTGCCTTAGGTCATCGGCGTCCGGTGGTCGCACATAAGTGCCCTGGAAGTTTTCAAGGAATGCGGCTTCCAGGTCCTCCCAAGAACCGATTGAGTCTGCTGGCAAGATGTTAAGCCAATGTCGGGCCGGTCCCTTAAGTTTGAGTGGGAGGTATTTGATGGCGTGTAGATCATCACCGCGGGCCATGTGGATATGAAGGAGATAATCCTTGATCCATAACGCAAGATCTGTTGTGCCATCGTACGATTCGATGTTTACGGGTTTGAAGCCCTCAGAGATTTTATGATCCATTACTTCATCGGTGAAGCATAGTGGGTGTGCGGCGCCTCTGTATTGGGCTATATCATGACGCAGCTCGAAGGAGCTTTGTTTGTTGAGTTCGGACCGGCCGGATTCATTGCATCCGGAGTGACGATCACCGTCACGTGCCGTGGGGTGCCTGCGCAATCGTAGATCGATCTTGTTTGCCTTGCCTTGTCCTCCAGTATGTCGCGTAGGTCGGGCACATTTTCCCGTGCCTTAGTATGCTTGACGCGGCGTCGAGGCATGGCTTGAGTGGAGGGCCGAGAGGCCTCTCTGTCGCGGCCACGAGGTGGCCGGTCGGCCATGTCATGCGCTGGTGATGTAGGTGCTTCCTCCTCTAGTCAGGGTAGCAGCCTGCGCTTTGGGTAACTCTTGGAGGGGCGTTCGAGTTCATACTCTTCGACCGCAAGGACTTCAGTCCATCTGTCAGCTAGCAAATCCTGATCAGCTCTAAGCTGTTGCTGCTTTTTCTTGAGGCTACTTGCCATGGCCATAAGCCTGCATTTAAAACGCTCTTGTTCGGCGGGATCCTCTGGCACGACGAACTCGTCGTCGTCGAGGCTTGCCTCGTCTTCGGAGGGAGGCATATAATTATCGTCCTCAACCTCTTGGTCCGCCGCCCTCTTGTGAGGGCTGGCTTCTCTGTCCTCATGTGCTGAATCTTGCTGGAGGGGGTGTTCTTCGGCGCTATCCGGAGTAGTATTATCTCCCGTGCCGGAATCACCGTTTTTGCTTTGGCAGGATTTAGAGCAGCGCCGCTGACGCCGGTGCTTGGGCTGTTTCTTAGAGGTATCGTCCCCCGCTGTTCCATCGCCGTCTCCATCCTTTAAAGTGTCCACCATATATATGTTATATGACGAGGTGGCCTTCCAGCGCCCTACATGTGCTGGTTCTTGTTCGTCTCCTGCATCGTCGTCCATGCCGTCGATGTCTTCGGAGTCGAAGTCAAGCATGTCGGTTAAGTCATCGACAGAGGCTACAAAGTGGGTGGTGGGTGGGTTTTGAATTTCTTCATCGTCCGTATCCCAACCTTGCCGACCTTAGTCCGGCCAGGGCTCTCCTGATAAAGAGAGAGACTTTAGAGAATTCAGGATGTCACCGAAGGGCGTGTGCTGAAAAATGTCCGCGGCGGTGACCTCCATTATCGGTGCCCAATCGGATTCGATTGGCAGGGGCGCGGGGGGCTCGGAGTTCGGAGAGGAATCCGGCTCCTCGGAGTCATGGGCCATGCGGAGTGCGGGGCTGGAGTTCGGCTCGATCGCCTCTGAGATCGCAGCCCCTGAGGCAGCGTCCAACCGCTGATCCTCGATCGGCACAGTAGGCTCCGAATCAATGGTCAGAACTGATGCGTGTGCGGCCACGTGATAGAGTATACAATATGAATAGGTCGAATTGGGCTCTAACATGGTGATATATCGTTTGTTGTGCTATTTTGTAGGTCATATGTTTGAATCCATCCAAAAGTGTTCTCACTACCATGGTGTTCATCATATACATATGCATTTGTATTAAAAAAGTAGCATGGATACAGTGAAATGTGAAATCCACGTTAGAATTGGAGATCGCTATGTGACACACACTCTAATTCAAATAACTAACTACGTGACACACACTCTAATTCAAATAACTAATTGTGTGAGACACACTCTAATCCACGTTAGCGTGGGTACCGTTTTGATTTTTTTTCAAATAACTCCTCATTAATTAATTTATAGTACTCCCTCTGTTCACTTATATAAGACCTTGAAGACATTTCAGAAAATGTGAAAAACAGTTCATTTTAAGTTGTTTGAAACGACTTACAAAAGTGAATGGATGGAGTATCTCGTTTCGAATGACTAATTATTGCAAGGAAAACACGGGCATGGTAATACATACAGATTCGTTTGCAAATGAAAGAAGATTCGTTTGCATTCTCAAATGTAGGCGCACCAGGCAAACCAGGGTCGTGTCATTGTGGACGCTGCTTCGGTGCCTTAAAGGCAACTGCCTTTGCGTCACTGACATGTGGGCCAGCCACCTGTTGGGCCCATATGTCATGGACATAAAGGCAGGTGTCGTAAGGCACCGAAGCATAGTCCTGTCGGGGTGGTCGCGTGTGTCGGACGGACGCGTAGCACCCAGCCACCCACCCCCCTCCCCCCTAAAAAAGGATGACGACGATATAAGTTTGCGCTTCCATGTTTCGGATTGAAATATCTGGCGGCCCCAATTCCAGCCCTGCAAAATCTCTCTTCTCCACCGTCCCCTTCCGCGCCCAGATTGCTCAAATCCCTAATTCGCCGCCAACCCTCGAATCGCCCCTCGTCTCGTCTCTTTCCCCACCGTTCCCCACCTCTGTGCCGGACGAAGACGACGGTCGTGCTTCACCACTGTACCGGAGCTACCTCATCTATGCCCTCGTCCACTGCACGGGGTGGTCCACCGACAACGTCGGCCGCCGCAACCGACGTGCCTCACAGACACCGAGTTCCACCGCATCAGGTGCGCTTCACCGACGCCATCTCCCAGCTCACCGGGGCTACTTCACCGAGCACATCGTCGCACCTCCGCCCCCCGAGGCCGTTGGGGCTTCACCAACGGTCTCGTCCACAGCATCGTAGCACTATGCTGCCACTCAAGATCTGCATCCGTGCACGGCCAGCCAACGCCAGCGCATCACCCTCAACGGCTCTGAAGTGACCCGCACTCTAGCTAGGCGAGCATGCCCAAACGCCAGCCCGAACTAGGTATCCACACATCACTCCCTTGTGCACTGTTCCGACGATGTTTGGATATCCTTTCACTGCTCTCTTAGCTGACACACCTATGTAACTCTGACCTTAACTCTTATTTCTTCTGGAGATATCATCTGAAACAAGCAAATCCATATTTTAGCGAAGCATGACGGCGCTACGGGATCTGGTACACATCTTGCACACCCGTATAACCTTGTAAGTATCTGTCCTCCGGTACAACATCAAGGTCGATTCCTCTTATTTGATCAACCATTCACTGTGTCAAAAATGCAGAGGGGGGTGCAAGGAGCACAAGGCCTGCACATCCAAGCAAGTGGTAACATGGACTTCTACATGGAACATCCCAAGCTCAAGTAGAGCTGCAGTGAGCCTGTACAACGAGCTAGCGTAAGTCCCTGCATTTCATTTAATTCGTACTGGCATTCGTGTATGATTTGTGTGCAGTGGCTGATCCACGAATTCAAGTTACCAGGGGTGAACATTTAACTTCAAAAATACGAAGGCACTTGCACTCCAGAAATCAACATAACTTGAGAAATGTGAAGCTACATGCACTTTGAAAACCAACTAATGATCCAAAGTAGTTCAGATTATAAACACTAAATGATGCAAGCACCAAAAAACACAAAATGCAACATGGTGTACAAGGACTACAAACATGGTATGTACCTGCTTGAATTATTCGTTCTCTGGTTGAAAATATCAAAGTGTAATTGCATGTATAACCAGTGCGCAAACTGCATATCAATATATCTATCCTGCACAAGTATGCCAATAGTTTCAAACAATAGATTAGAAAAGTATTTATGATATGTTGTCATGATACGGGGACTTTCTGGTAGATGGCCTCGACGTTTCCTCAAGCTGTGAAAATGCACTATAATTTGCTTGTCATGAATGCCTGCAAATCTCTGTCTCTCTCAACATAGTAGATCATCATTAGACACTAAATCCTTCAATGAGCTTGCAAAATGCTTGCATTAGATCCCTCATTAGACATTATATGTTCATCACCAGGAGCATGTCAAATGTTTGCATCAAATCCTTCATTAGTAGTCTGTTCATTAGACACTTCAGGCTCAAGAACAACATGAGCTTGTATGTTTGCACCGGAAACTTGATTAGATACATCAGATTCAGTCAGTTCAGTATTGATTGTGGGAGTTATAAAATAAGTAGAAATTGGTTTCATTTTCTCATAGATTCCCTACATACAAGCAGTTTTACAACACCGTCAGGTTTAACTATTGGCCAGAAATTGAAGAGTTGAATTAGATATAATCAGGGATGTGATGTACCTGCTTGTTGCGCATGCTACTCTTATAATTAGCGACTGTCCGTTTGCGCATGCCATGCCCGTGCTGTCGTTGCTGCCTCCCACGCAGGCTACACCCAGGGTTGGATCTTCATCTTCTTGTCCTTCCGTTTGCTTGAAGCCCGGCGACCGCCCTCCAACGAGGGCGCGAGGAAGTGCTGTGTCGGTCTGTCCAGTGGCGGCTAGGTTAGGAGCGAACCAGACTGGAGGCTGGAGCGAATGAATTGGGATTTTTCCTGCTGTCAATCGATATGGGAGGCACTCGTTTGGGCCGCGAGCCTGCTATAGGGCCTTCCTTGCACTTATGTTATTGGGCCATCCAAATTGAAACATTTTTCTTCATTTTTTACATTGCCTGCTCGTGCGTTGGGACAAACAAAACTAGCGTGTGCCAACCTGGACGATTCAAACTAGGTGCACACTTTCCAGCCACCTGAGACGGCCGCCCATACCAGCTCCTATGGCGGCGTCGCCCCTTTTTGCGTGTATGATTGGATAGTGAAAAATATTCTAGTGACACTTTTGATTTACCCACAGAATGGTTGAATTGCTTGTTTCTATGAACTGAGTTCGCCAATAATGTGAAGGATGCCAGTCTTTTCATCCTATTGTAGATTGCTTAGATCTCGACATACCAAAAGTAATCACATGAAATATACAGTAAAATCCAGTGTGATGTGTTTGGCTACAACTAGTCTGACTACACGTCCTCATATAACATATCAAGGACGCACCATCTTACCAGATTAACCATTCGACTTACCCATGCAGTGTGGGAAGAAAGAAGTATTGGGACTGCATATCCAAGCAATTGATGCCATGGTCTCCTTCGTACAACCATGTTAGAGAAAAAGAAGTTGCAGTGTGCCTGTACAAAGAACTAGCGTATGTTCAGTTACCTGCTTCTCGGAATTTTAGTTAGCCACTTATTGCAAAATTGTTCAATTACGTTGCTTGGCTTAATTTAGTTTGCTACTGATTACATAATGGCACAACCTGTTAATCATATTGTAGACTGCGCCTATCTATGTGTTTGATACTTACTGTTAAGAATTACCTGTTTGCCTTAACTTAAATATCTACTTGTTTGTTTAACTGCTTTGCTGCTGCAACAGCGGGTTATAATGATGTTAATAACTACTTTTCAGCATCCAATTGAAACTCTTTAATTCCTTGTTTGTTTAACCGGTTTGCTGTTATAACTCCGAGTTGAGATGTTTTGCTAACTTCAATTTTTCTGAATCCAATCGAAACTTTAATGGCAAAACAGGTTAGCCCAAGATCAAAGAGCGAGGTCCCCATGGATGTTGCATCATCCCACAGCAGTGGCACCGGCCCAATCGTGCATTATGAATTGCCAACTGCGGATGCTCTAGAGGCTAAACTAGTGTTAGAAAGAGATTCTGCTTCTGCACTTAGAGATGAAGTTGACATGTTGAGGAAGCAAACAGCACAATCACAAGCAGTACTCAAGACAACCATTAAATATTTGGTGGATTTCAAAACGAAGCAAGCTGAGACTGACCAGATTGTTAAGGTCCTGAAGGAAAAAAGGAAATTAAATTCCTACTTGGTAAATCATAGGTGAAATGTTCTTTCCATAGTTGAATAACCTTTGTGTTGTCTGTTCATGTAATCAATCAAACCATTTGTTTTAGAGATCATGTAATAATTGTTTTTTTTTGTTTTTTTGTTTGTAATTTTATTTGAGCACAAGTCTGTATTAATTGATAAGACTCGAAAACATTTCATTTGGATTGCTGTGCCAGACCTACAAATATGCCAATCAGGCTGAATGTGCATTCAGCAATACTAGTATAGATGGACCATAAGTGGCATGCATCGGAAAGGGCCAAGATGATGGCTAAAAAAAGGATGCTGTTGTAGCCAAAAAAAGTACAGCGGCCTGGCTTATGTATGTTAGTTGATATTATTGATCCATATACTCTATAAGTGTTTATATGTCTGTTAGTTCTCTACATTCTTGGTTGATTGACTCGGTATTTGAATCTTGATACATCGCTTGTGTACATATCTAAATGGGAGTACACATTATGCTGCGTGTGACATTTGAGTTGAACATGAAGTGTTCCAAATATTCGAATTCACCTTAAACTGGATTCTAGTTTCTGAAGTTGAGTATCGGCATTTGTAAACCATATTCATATATGACAGTGGAATACATCTTTGTTGTCCTTTTGAAGATATATAAAAACACATAGAATGATTTATAAAGATTCATATAGGAATAGAAAATGGATTCGAATTTAGTTGCCAGGGTAAACGTGGATGCTTATTGTCCCAAATTTCGAAAGAAACGGCAAAATGTCCACTCCCACATCGGCTGCCCGAAGCCAAGTGTTTGGGAGATGGAAATTACTGTCTACCCATTACACGTACAATCCATCGGCCCAATTTCCACTACTCTAAATAGGGGTAGGTTAGTAACTTCAATTAGACGTGACACGACCACCCCTGAGCCCATTCCGACACGGTGGGTGTAAAACATGGCAGAAAAACTCATTTGATTCAAACTCGTCCGAAAGACCTCTGTTTCTCCCTCCATTCCCCATTCATACACGGTGGGCGGCAAAACAAACTCTCCTCGTCCGAAATAGATGTAGGCTAATATTTTAAATAGGGGTAGATGTGTAACTTCCATCAAACGTGACACAACTGCCCTACCTGTCAGCCCTGTTCATACACCATGGGCGCCAACTGTGGGCGGAAAAACACCCTCTCCTCGCCCGAAATAGTTACCGACAAATATTTGGGAGATGCGAGATTACCGTCCTATCCCCAACCGACAAGACGTCCAAATTTGAAATGGGGGATAAGTTCGTAACTTTCCCATATTTCAGACAGGCGCGTCCCAAAAACATGGTTCCCCGTACCTCTTCCTCCATTTTCCCATTCATACACCGTCTATGCTAGAACACCCCATTCCCACACCAGCCTCTGTCCGCCACCCCATCCATCGCCGCCGTCCTCCACCACATCCATCGCCACCGCCCTCCACCATGCCGGAGCGCCTACTAAGACCACGTCGTCCACTACTAGAGATGGACGTTTCTCATCCACGGCGACGGACCAATAGCCTTGCATCGCGTCCTCTCGCTTCATCGGCGTCGTCGTCCTCTTTGCCGAGGCCGCTCACACGACCTTCTCTTCCACCGCAACATGACTTATCCCCCGATGCACCCGTCTATCATCGCAGATCTGCTTCAACGCAACCAACAGCCATCGCACCCCCGATGCCTACACGGTGCCGCAAGAGAGGTGGTACTTCATATCTCCTCAACTTTTTGATCTCAACCAGAAAATAGATCTTAACTTGGTTACTCTACTTTCTTTTTAGCTCTTAGAATTTAGTTCTTAGTTCGAAGCAAACAATGGATGCTAAATATCATTTCTCCGGTTTGCAGCTTCAAATCTGCCATGGCACAGCCATAATACGGTTTAATTGATCATGCTTAGGGTTTAATTGATCATGTTGGTTCCGTGGTGGTTTCTTTAATAGAAATCAGAGGGGAAAACCTCTTTTGCTAAAAAAAAATATGCTTAGAGTTCCCCCTTTTATGATCACTATACGATCAGAATACGTGCTTCGTTTCATAATAACACTGCTCCACCCATCAAGCTAAACAAGCTTAGTTGTTCAAATACGAATCTGATATTATTAAAACAGAGTTGTTTAATTGGTCAGCTAAATGTTCCTAAATTAGTTTCGAAAATGCATGTTCGCCGCTCGGGTGTGTATCTCTGTGTGTGGTCTGGTCATCACGGTTAGGGAGGTGAACTTTGCATATGCAGGGGTTTATAGGGAGACACTCTCCAAGTTGAAACCGCAATGCATTCCATAAATAATCTAACTACTTTTTATGTTTTCATGAATCTCAGATTCTGAACAGCGTTGTAATGATTATGAGCTTGCGCGCATGAAAAGAATAAAGCAGAACAATGCCATGGCTGTCAAACTTGGCATTAAGGGACTGAAATCAAGTCTGGATGCAATGCAATGCAAACACTCTCCACCTACAGATTCATGCTCAGAATATGATCCTAACAGTGATTGTGAGCTAGAGGGAGACCTAAGTCAATGTAGCTCCCTAGTGGAGGAGTCAGAGGAAGATGCCCTATCTTATTCACCCATCAAGGTACTTACTCTAACTTTCCAAGGTTACATTGCTCGCACATATCTTGCAACTGATGCTTTGCATTGCTTCTACTTTGTTGAACTGCCATTAGCTTAGTTTACGCATTGTGTATGTGAATACGCCCTGCCTATCCATTTTCAGTACATATTCCATCTGTCATCATACCATATTTATCCATTCAAATGTTGTTCTTGTGTATCAGACGTTCAAAAGGAAGAGGGCGATTCCTGATCGTGGAGGAGCACAACCAAAGTATTTGGAAAAGGTAGTGGCACCTGATAAATCAAATAGCCCATTAGGTGTACTTGCAATATCACCTGACCCACAAAATACCCCAACTCTAGCAGACTCTAGCCCTACTACACTGGTCATTTCTGATGCCCCAACTCAGCAGATCCCAACTACAGCAAACAGTATGATTATGCCAGTTGACATAACACCAACTATACGAGGCAAAACCCCCATTCCAGTAAAGAGTACACCAAATCCAGTTGCCAAATCCCTTTTCGAACCAGAGAGAGCCCCAATTGCAGCAAATAGGACCCCTATTCCATTTCTTCCCAGCTTAGGAGACGAAGCTTATGTTGTTGTCAGGAACTTTGTTCGCATCTTTCCTTCATGGAAAGATTATACCGCAGACATAGAAAAATTTCCAGTCTTCCTCCGCAACTTACGCGTAAGTAATGTGCTAATGTTATTCATGGTCATTGCTGCATATGTTTCTGCTGACAGAAGACACAAGATTTCATTCTTTTAAATAGGCGAGGCGCAAACTGGATTGTGATGACGAGCAAGGGTTGGTTGCGCTTTTCAAGCACTCGTTGATGAAGTATCGTTCCTACCTGAGGCAAGCGCACTTCGATGGCAAGCCTCTGAACAAAATTTCTGTAAAGTCTCCGGTGCTACATTTATCCGACGGTGACTGGAATAATCTTGTTACACATTGGTCTCGACTGCAGCGTAAGGTACTGTCTATGATATCACATCACAATTTGAACTACATTTCTGCATTTGCCTTAATGTCTCACTTGTATGAAAACTGTTAGCAGAAGAACATTCATTCTCAAGGGACCTCAGAATCTCGCAACTATACTGCACACTGCATTGCTCTTGTGAGTACCTCTTGCCCTGTATGACCATATTTACTTTCATAGCTGTTTGATTATGTAGCATCACTGCACATGTTAGCCTCGTAATCGTCCATTTGGTGGACATTATAAGATCCGTATGGACTCTTACATAAATTTAGAATCAACCCAATGCTTTTGAAGAGGTTTAGCTCTGCAGTCCTCTTGCAAGGACTGAACGTGGTCTATCATTGTACTTACGTTAACAGCTACTCCCTCCGCCCCATAATATAAGAACGTTTTGTACAGTACACCAGTGTTCAAAACACTCTTGTATTATGGGAAGAGAGATTGGTTCATTTTGTAGCATTCTGCATCTTATCTCCCTCGCCCACCATTTACTAAAAAAGATCAGATCTATATTTTATCTTACCAACAAGTAGAATACACAGACAATGCCAGTGTAGAAGTGTAGCCCATTGCTCTTGTCAGTACATTTTGTCCTGTAACGCTTGTACTTCCAGGGATTAGTAGTTGATTATGTAGCATCAATCTGCATCTTATCTTCATTATCCTCTACCCCTTCCAGTATTATCATATCTATAATTACTCTCTACAAAATGTAGAGTACAGGCAATGCTTATGAAGAAGATTTTGTGCTGAAATTCTTGAGTTATCCTTCCCTTGACATGGAGAAGGGCATTATAAAGCCAGTGTTAACTGTTAATGTAAGTCAGTCCTTCTAAAGCCTGTATCATCAACTGCTGTTTAATTTGCTCATACACCCTATCGTTTACTACTGTTTAGTTTGCTGTTTCTACCAAAATGCATGTTCGTAAGAACCGTAAGTTCTAAGTTTTACTTGTAAAACCAAATTCCTTATTCATACCATGCACATTAGTTAATACTCCCTATATGTATGCTTGTTTTTGTGGATCTATAATCCAGTGTGTGGTGAAGCAGCCCACATTTGCACCTTGTCATCTCCTGTTTTATCTTACTGATGTGGCTGATGATATGAACAACATGCCATGCACATTATCCAAAATAGATACAATGATTTTCTTTGCCCTTCATCTATGCTTGTTATGTTGACATGGTAATCCAGTAGTGTGGTGAAGCTCCCCGCATTATGAACAATGCCAAATTATGCTATTGATATTTTGAACATACTCTTTATTTTCTAATTTGAAATTGGATAGAATTGACAGAACAGTTATCATCTTTGTTTATACACGTGGAAGACCTGTCATCTCTCTGCTTTGTTTCAGGGTGATGTGCCTGATGGCATGCACAAGTCCGCTGAAGGCTGTGAGACAAACCCAACATATATTGCAGCAAAGAACGCAAAACATCTTGAAGATAGCGAGACAACTCCAAAGTCTTGTCTTGATGCAGTGTTCAAGTTACTTGACACTAACAGTCAGACAAGCTCACGGAATTCGTTGTCTGAATCAGTTCGACTTCTTCAGTCCCAAGTTCTAGCAGAAAGGCATTCTGTAACTCAACTTCGACTTGAAGTCCTATCTCTAGGAAAGATTGCGAAGAACACCAATGAGAACCTCATCGCTAAATAGCTACACCCGGAAGTTATGACCGACATGCTAGGCCGGTCTCACAGCCTTGCTCAGCAGCTTGCACAGCGGTTCCCCCGCAAGGCTAACCTTTCTTGAACTATCTTAGAAGTGGTCTCAGTTCAGTATTATTTTGTTACGCTGCAATGGTGCCCAGTTTTTGTAATCTGCTTCTACGTTGCGCTTTATGATCACTGGTGGCGAACTTCGATGCCCAGTGGATGTAATATACTTTAAAACCTTTATTGTATAGTGTAGGTCTATTCTAAGTTACTATGCCGTAATTTCTTTATTGTATAGAGTAGCTTTGTTCTTAATTCATACTAGTTACGCAGCAGCATGAAATGAACCCCGGCCCATGATTGTCCAAATCAAATCACGGGCTTTTAACAGGCCAAAATTGTCTCGGTCCTTGTTTGGCCCAATCAGATATCGGCTGCAAGCAGGCCGGATGCAAACAGGGCCGTAGTTAGGCCCAACTATATGACTGGCTTTTAACAGGACGAAATTAATATAGGGCCGAAATGTTAAACGGGCCCTTAACAGGCTAAAACTAATATCAGGCCGAATTACTAAGTGGGCCTTTAGCAAGTGGGCCCAAAAGCATAGTGTCCAGTTGACGGGCCGAATCTGATATGGGCCATAATTGAGCCCAAAGCCTCTTAAAGGGCCGGACCTGATCTGGGCCGTAATTTGGCCTAGAACATGGTAGGATTTTAACGGGACGGACCTCATATGGGCCACTATTAGGCCCGGACCGTGGCAGGCCATTAATGGACCGGATCAAATATGGGTTGGCATTTGGCCCAAAACATGGCAGCCAGTTAATGGGTCGGCCTACTAGGGTCCTCAAAATCTTGTGGGCCTACAGCTGGGCCGGCCTACTAGGGTCCTCAAAATCTTGTGGGCCTATAGCTGGGTCGGCCCATTAATGTCGGCGAAATCTCGTGGGCCTTTAGCTGGGCCGGCCCATTATGACCCGCAAGAATCTTGTGGGCTTTACCTAGGCCGGCCCATTATGGCACACAAAAATCTTGTGGGCCTTTACCTGGGTCGGCCCATTATGGCCCACAAAATCTTGTGGGCCTTTAGCTGGGCCAGCCCATTACGGTCCGCAAAATCTCGTGGGCCTTTAGCTGGGCCGGCCCATTATGGTCCGCAAAATCTTGTGGGTCTTCAGTTGGGCCGGCCCATTTAAACTTGTTGGGTCGTGCCACATGTCGACATATCATAGGAGCCTATCTGACCCACTGACGAGCTGACACGTGTTTCGTCCAGCCAATAAGAATTTTACATGTGGAAATTTCCCATTTGTCGGGGCTGTTAACGGGTTATCGGATCCAAAACCTAACCCGATAGCTTAACGGCGTTCCGTTACGGTGGATGCCACGTGTCGGTCACCCTTGACGAAAGCACTTCTGTGATGCACGATTTATCGTCATGGAAGTGGACACTTCCGTGATGATAATTTTGGTAATGTCATGGAACACTTCTACGACAGCACAGGTATGACTATCTTGATTCTGTCATAAATTTGTCATGGATGTACATGCATGACAAAAAAGCGACCTACTGTGACAAACACGTATCATCACGGAAGTGTATTTTTTTGTAGTGAGAGCTCGGTTTTGAAATAGAGGTGAATAATATTTTCAGTGGTATACTTTCATTGTCAACATAACAACCAAGAGATGGCGATATCTTCCATGCTACACACATTATAGGCGGTTCCCAAACAGAATGGTAAAGTTCATACTCCCCCTCCACCAACAAGCATCAATCCATGGCTTGCTCGAAACAACAAGTGTCTCCAACTAACAACAGTCCCAGGGGAGTTTTGTTTGCAATTATTTTGATTTGATTTGCATAAAGCATGGGACTGGGCATCCCGGTGACCAGCCATTTTCTCGTGAGTGAGGAGCAGAGTCCACTCCTCTTGAGAATAACCCGCCTAACATGGAAGATACAGACATCCCTAGTTGATACATGAGCTATTCGAGCATACAAAACAGAATGTTTATTTGAAGGTTTAGAGTTTGGCACATACAAATTTACTTGGAACGGCAGGTAGATACCGTATATAGGTAGGTATGGTGGACTCATATGGAACAACTTTGGGGTTTATGGGATTGGATGCACAAGCAGTATTCCTTCTTAGTACAGGTGAAGCCTAGAAAAAGACTGGGAAGCGACCAGCTAGAGAGCGACAACAGTCATGAACATGAATTAAAATTAATCAACACCGAATGCAAGCATGAGTAGGATATAATGCACCATGAACATAAATATCATAGAGGCTATGTTGATTTTGTTTCAACTACATGCGTGAACATGTGCCATGTCAAGCCACTCGAATCATTCAAAAGAGGATACCACCCTATCATACCACATCACAACCATTTTAATAGCATGTTGGCACGCAAGGTAAACCATTATAAGCTCCTAGCTAATTAAGCATGGCATAAGCAACTATAATCTCTAATTGACATTGCAAACATGTTTATTCATAATAGGCTGAATCAGGAACGATGAACTAATCATATTTACAAAAACAAGAGAGGTCGAGTTCATACCAGCTTCTCCTATCTCAATCAGTCCATCATATATCGTCATAATTGCTTTTCACTTGCACGACCGAACGATGTGAATAATAGTAACAGTGCACGTGCATTGGACTAAGCTGGAATCTGCAAGCATTCCATAAACAGGAGAGGACAAGGCAATATGGGCTCTTTTGTCAGATCAACAATAATGCATATAAGAGCCACTTTAACAATTTAATTATGGTCTTCTCCTATCGACCCCCAAAGAAAAGAAAAGAAACAAAACTATTTACACGGGAAAACTCCCAACAAGCAAAAGAAGAACAAGAAATATTTTTGGGTTTTCTTTTTAATTAGTACCACAAGCATAGAAATTAAAGCTAGCTAAAAGCTACAACAAATTTTTTTGGTTTTTCTTAAGGTTTATCAAACACACAAGAAGAAAGCATAAAAAGGAAATAAACTAGTATGGATGATACAATGAAAAAGTATGAGCACCGACAACTAGCAATGAGTGTGTGAACATGAATGTAATGACGGTGAGAAATACATACTCCCCTAAGCTTAGGCTTTTAGCCTAAGTTGGTCTATGGCCACGGCTGGCCTGGCGGATATCCAAAGTAATAGTTGGGGTCGTACTGCGATGAAGCCTCGTATTGCCACTGGTTGGCAATCACCTTCGGGTCCCACTGATAATCAGACTGTCGTGGAGGATCAAATTGTGATTCCGGCTCTGGCTCTGTGGCTGATGTAGGGTTCCGGTCGGCATGAATGGCCTCAAACGGAACAAGGTACTTGCCTGCAGATAAATCAAACAAGGAAGGAGCAGGCAGGGTAATAGTCTCAGGATGATGTTTATCAAAGAACAATTTGTATTTAAGCTCATTTTCCCTATTCTTAACAATAAAATCATGTGCTACCATACTCTTATAATCTAAATAAATAGGAGGTAGCAATTTTTCTTCCTTCTCATAATGCCTAATAGGTATGTTAAAATGTGCAGCTAGGCGCGAGGCGAAGATGCCTCCAAAGACGGGGCCCTTAGTACGGTTAAGATTTAACCGCTTTGCAATAATAGCACCCATGCTGAATGTATCATCACGAAATAAGGCATGGCACAAAATAACAATATCAGGGGCACTCAGGTTTCCATAGTTTCCGCGCCCAATTAAGCATCTACTAGCAAATATAGCAAAGTAACATAGAACAGGAAAGTGTATGCTAGTAGTTCGTGCATCGAAAACCTTCCTCGTTTCCCCTATAGTGATGCTATCAATAAACCCATCCACATCTTCACGTTGTGGTTCCTCTATGATGCCCTCGAAAGGGATCAAACAAACCCGACAAAAATCACGAAGTGACATCTCCTTATGCTCATCATATAAATAAAACTCCACCGTAGGTGGTGAGCTCCTAGCATGGAAATGAAAGTTTTGCACAAAGATATTGGTGAGTAAGAGATATTGTTCGCGTTGGTCATGGAGGAAGGCGGTGAGGCCTGCATTCTCAGCCAATTCATAGAAATCATCATAAATCCCGGCTGCCCTCAAGAAATCATCACAAGGCCATTCACACGGCTGGACCTCCGCGGTGCGAGGGAGATTATACTTGGGTCTCTTATCCTCCTCACTTTGCTTATCCTTCGAGCTTCGGCTCGATGAGCCCCTCAAAAATCTCTTCATTATTTTCTGAAAAATTCTAAAATTTTTAGTAACATCAAATAAAAGTAAACCAAACTCAACAAAATTGATAGCGACTACTCCTACAAGTGCCTAGAGCCTATATCATGCATCAAAACTACTTTTGGCCACATAAATTTGACATGCAAGCTCAAGAACATGGTCACCTAAGCAGCAAAAATATGCAACGAATAAAGCACTAGAACAAAAACTAATTGGACCATTGGAGGAGTCACATACCAAGGAACAATCCCCCAAAGTAGTTTTGTGAGAGGTCTTTGAGCAAGGAGATCGAAAATCGCAGCAAAATGAGCTAGAACTCGTGGTTGAGCTAGATGGTGATTTTTGGGAGGAAGAAGTGTGTGGGTGCAGGAATAAGTGGAGGGGAGCCACCGTGGGCCCACGAGGCAAGGGGCGCGCCCAGGGGGGTGGGCGCGCCGTGGACCCTCGTGGCCAGGTGCTTGCTCCCCCTGTTGTGTTCTCAGTGCCAGATAGTCTCAAATATTCCAGAAAAAGTCATATTTAAATTTCAGGGCATTTGGAGAACTTTTATTTTCAGCCTATTTTTATATTGCACGGATAATTCAGAAAACAGACAGAAATTACTATTTTGCTTTATTTAATATAAATAACAGAAAGTAAAAAGAGGGTACAGAGAGTTGTGTTTTCTAACTTCATCCATCTCATGCTCATCAAAAGGAATCCACTAACAAGGTTGTCAAGTCTTGTTAACAAACTCATTCCGAGTAACATGGAACCGGAGAATTTTCGAATAACACTAGGTTACCTCAACGGGGATATGCACATCCCCAACAATAAGAATATCATATTTCTTCTTGACAGTAGGAAGAGGAAATTCAAAACCTCCAATAGTGATTGTTGAAATTTTTCCAATAGAATTTATACTGTGGACTTGAGGTTGTTTCCTCGGAAAGTATACCGTATGCTCATTACCATTAACATGAAAAGTGACGTTGCCTTTGTTGCAATCAATAACAGCCCCTGCAGTATTCAAAAAGGGTCTTCCAAGAATAATAGACATACTATCGTCCTCGGGAATATCAAGAATAACAAAGTTTGTTAAAATAGTAACGTTTGCAACCACAATAGGCACATCCTCACAAATACCGACAGGTATATCAGTTGATTTATCAGCCATTTGCAAAGATATTTCAGTAGGTGTCAACTTATTCAAATCAAGTCTACGATATAAAGAAGGAGGCATAACACTAACACCGGCTCCAAGATCACATAAAGCAGTTTTGACATAGTTTCTTTTAATGGAGCATGGTATAGTTGGTCCTCCTGGATCTCCTAGTTTCTTAGGTATTCCACCCTTAAAAGTATAATTAGCAAGCATGGTGGAAATTTTAGCTTCCGGTATCTTTCTTTTATTAGTAACAATATCTTTCATGTACTTAGCATAAGGATTCATTTTAAGCATATCAGTCAAACGCATACGCAAAAATATAGGTCTAATTATTTCAGCAAAGCGCTCAAAATCCTCATCATTCTTTTTCTTGGATGGCTTAGGAGGAAAAGGCATGGGTTTCTGAACCCAAGGCTCGCTTTCCTTGCCGTGTTTCCAAGCAATAAAGTCTCTTTTATCATAACGTTGATTCTTTGATTGTGGGTTATTGATAACCCACAAGTATAGGGGATCGCAACAGTTTTCGAGGACAGAGTACTCAACCCAAATTTAATGATTCGACACAAGGGGAGTCAAAGAATATTCTCAAGTATTAGCAGCTCGTATGCAATGGATCGGTGATAGAGAATTATGCCGGATGCGGTTCATCATGTAACAGTCATAACCTAGGGTGACACAGAACTAGCTCCAGTTCATCAATGTAATGTAGGCATGTATTCCGAATATAGTCATATGTGCTTATGGAAAAGAACTTGCACAACATATTTTGTCCTACCCTCCCGTGGCAGCGGGGTCCTTACGGAAACTAAGGGATATTAAGGCCTCCTTTTTATACAGAACCGGAACAAAGCATTAACACATAGTGAATACATGAACTCCTCAAACTACGGTCATCACCGGTAAGTATCCCGATTATTGTCACTTCAGGGTTAATGGATCATAACACATAATAGGTGACTATAGACTTGTAAGATAGGATCAAGAACACTCATATATTGATGAAAACATAATAGGTTCAGATCTGAAATCATGGCACTCGGGCCCTAGTGACAAGCATTAAGCATAGCAAAGTCATAGCAACATCAATCTCAGAACATAGTGGACACTAGGGATCAAACCCTAACAAAACTAACTCGATTACATGATAGATCCCATCCAACCCATCACCGTCCAGCAAGCCTACGATGGAATTACTCACGCACAGCGGTGAGCATCATGAAATTGGTGATGGAGGATGGTTGATGATGACGATGGTGACGGATTCCCCTCTCCGGAGCCCCGAACGGACTCCAGATTAGCCCTCCCGAGAGGTTTTAGGGCTTGGCGGCGGCTCCGTATCGTAAAACGCGATGATTTCTTCTCTTTGATTTTTTTTCTCCCCAAAACTCAATATATGGAGTCGGAGTCGGAGAGGCAACAGGGGGCCCACGAGGTAGGGGGCGCGCCCCCCACCCTTGTGGAGAGGTGGTGGGCCCCTGGCCTTCATCTTTTGCAGGTATTTTTCTTATTTTCTAAAAAGTGGCTCCGTGAAGTTTTAGGTCATTCCGAGAACGTTTGTTTCTGCACATAAATAACACCATGGTAATTCTGCTGAAAACAACGTCAGTCCGGGTTAGTTCCATTCAAATCATGCAAGTTAGAGCCCAAAACAAGGGCAAAAGTGTTTGGAAAAGTAGATACGATGGAGACGTATCAACTCCCCCAAGATTAAACCTTTGCTTGTCCTCAAGCAATTCAGTTGACAAACTAAAAGTGATAAAGAAAAACTTTTACAAACTCTATTTGCTCTTGTTGTTGTAAATATGTAAAGCCAGCATTCAAGTTTTCAGCAAAGATTATAACTAACCACATTCAGAATAACACTTAGGTCTCAAGTTTACTCATATCAATGGCATAATCAACTAGCGAGCAATAATAATAAATCTCGGATGACAACACTTTCTCAAAACAATCATAATATGATAAAACAAGGTGGTATCTCGCTAGCCCTTTCTAAGACCGCAAAACATAAATGCAGAGCACCTATAAAGACCAAGAACTGACTAGACATTGTAATTCATGGTAAAAGAGATCCAGTCAAGTCATACTCAATGTAAACTAACAGTAATGAATGCAAATGACAGATGTGCTCTCCAACTGGTGCTTTTTAATAAGAGGGTGATGACTTAGCATAAAAGTAAATAGATAGGCCCTTCGCAGAGGGAAGCAGGGATTTGTATAGGTGCCAGAGCTCGGTTTTGAAACAGAGGTGAATAATATTTTGAGCACTATACTTTCATTGTCAACATAACAACCAAGAGATGGCGATATCTCCATGCTACACACATTATAGGCGGTTCCCAAACAGAATGGTAAAGTTTATACCCCCCTTCCACCAACAAGCATCAATCCATGGCTTGCTCAAAACAACGAGTGCCTCCAACTAAAAAGAGTCCCAGGGGGAGTTTTGTTTGCTATTATTTTGATTTAGTTTGCATAAAGCATGGGACTGGGCATCCCGGTGACCAGCCATTTATCTCGTGAGTGAGGAGCGGAGTCCACTCCTCTCGAGAAGAACCCGCCTAACATGGAAGATACGGACAGCCCTAGTTGATACATGAGCTATTCGAGCATACAAAATAGGATATTTATTTGAAGGTTTAGAGTTTGGCACATACAAATTTACTTGGAACGGCAGGTAGATACCGTATATAGGTAGATATGGTGGACTCATGTGGAATAACTTTGGGGTATAAGGAGTTTGGATGCACAAGCAGTATTCCCGCTTAGCACAGGTGAAGGCTAGCAAAAGACTGGGAAGCGACCAGCTAGAGAGCGACAACAGTCATGAACATGCATTAAAATTAATCAACACCGAATGCAAGCATGAGTAGGATATAATCCACCATGAACATAAATATCATGAAGGCTATGTTGATTTTGTTTCAACTACATGCGTGAACATGCGCCAAGTCAAGTCACTTAAATCATTCAAAGGAGGATACCACCCTATCATACCACATCATAACCATTTTAATAGCATGTTGGCACGCAAGGTAAACCATTATAACTCATAGCTAATCAAGCATGGCATAAGAAACTATGATCTCTAGTTCTCATTGCAAACATGTTTATTCATAATAGGCTGGATCAGGAACGATGAACTAATCATATTTACAAAAACAAAAGAGGTCGAGTTCATACCAGCTTTTCTCATCTCAGCCAGTCCATCATATATCATCATAATTGCCTTTGACTTGCACGATCGGATGATGTGAATAATAATAATAGTGCACGTGCATTGGACTAAGCTGGAATCTGCAAGCATTCAATAAACAGGAGAAGACAAGGCAATATGGGCTCTTTTGTCAGATAAACAATAATGCATATAAGAGCCACTTCAACAATTTAATTATGGGCTTCTCCTATCGACCCCCAAAGAAAAGAAAAGAAGTAAAACTATTTACACGGGAAAGCTCCCAACAAGCAAAAGAAGAACAGGAAATCTTTTTGGGTTTTCTTTTTAATCATTACTACAAGCATGGAAAGTAAACTAATTAAAAGCTACAACTAATTTTTTTTGGGTTTTTTCTTAAGGTTTATTAAACACACAAGAAGAAAGCATAAAAAGGAAAATAAACTAGCATGGATGATACAATGAAAAAGTATGAGCACCGACATCTAGCAATGAGTGTGTGGGCATAAATGTAATGTCGGTGGAAAATACGTACTCCCTCAAGCTTAGGCTTTTGGCCTAAGTTGGTCTATGGCCACGGCTGGCCTGGCGGATATCCATAATAGTAGTTGGGGTCGTACTGTGATGCAGCAGCTATCGCCTGCTGAGCTGCAGCGTGGCGACGAGCGGCCTCCTCTCTCCTCTCGTACTCATCAGCCTCCTCTCTGGTAATAGAATATCTTCCTCTTGCCTGATAATCAAAGAGGGCAGGAGCAGGGAGAGTAATATGGACAGCACGGCGTCTATCAAAGATTAGTCAATACTGGAGAGGTGATTCGTTCCTCTCGACAAACTGGTGGTGAACCATAGCATTAAAATCTAGATAAGCGGGAGGTAATTCAATATCATCTTCGCGTATGGCTACACCAAGAAAATTAGCTATGCGGGTTGCATAAATTCCACCAAAGAAATCTCCATTAAATCTATTAAGATGCAACCTACGTGCAACAATGGCTCCCAAATTATAAGATTTGTCTCCTAACACAGCACTCCGAAGAATACTGAAGTCAGGGACACACATGTGACATGCCTCATCTTTACCATTAATGCATCTACCTATGAAGAGAGCAAAATAATGTATAGCAGGAAAGTGAATGCTCCCTATGGTAGCTTGTGTAATATCTCTAGATTCTCCTACAGTTATGCTAGCAAGAAAATCTCTAAATTCAGATTTGCGAGGATCCCTTATACTACCCCATTGTGGAAGTTTGCAAGCAGTGGTAAAATCCTCTAGGTACATGGTGTAAGAATTATCATAAAGATCAAACAGGACAGTTGGAGAATTATGTGAAGTTGAAAATTCAAACCTCCTCACAAAGGTACTGGTGAGGTTGTGATACTGGCTGCACTTCTCTTCCTCGAAGCTCACAAGATCAGCATTACGCAAATATGCGTTCAATTCTTCCTTAATTCCTGCTCGATCCATAAAGTTCTCAGAAGGCCATTCACAAGGACGCACTGGATCGTCTCTTGGTGGCTCGTCATCAGCATCACGCATTGCAAGCCTGGGTCCTTGCTTCCTTGAAGAACCACCTTGGAATATTTTCCTAAGCATATTTCTTCCTCTGAAAAATTCTGAATTTTTTAGTAACTTCAAAATAAAGGTAAACCAAACTCAATAATGTTGGTAGCAACCACTCCTACAAGTGCCTAGGGCCTATATCATGCATCAAAACTACTTGGAACCATATAAATTTGACATGCAAACTCAAGAACAGGGTCACCTAAGCAGCAAAAATTTGCAATGAATAAAGCACTAGAACAAAAACTAATTGGACCAATGGAGGAGTCACATACCAAGGAACAATCTCCCCAAGCAGTTTTGTGAGAGGTGCTTTGAGCAAGGAGAGCAAAAATGGCAGCAAAGTGAGTTAGAACTCATGCTTGAGCTGGATATTCGTGTTTGGGGGAGGAAGAAGGAGTGTATGGGTGAAAGGATAAGTGGAGGAGGACCACCGTGGGCCCATGAGGCAGGGGGCGCGCCCAGGGGGTAGGGCGCGCCCTACACCCTCGTGGGCAGGTGGTTGACACCCCTGATGTGTTCTCAGTGCCAAATATTATCAAATATTCTGGAAAAAATCATATTTAATTTTCAGGGCATTTGGAGAACTTTTATTTTCGAGGTATTTTTATATTGCACGGATAATCAGATAATAGACAGAAATATATTTATTTTTATTTTATTAAATATAAATAACAGAAAGTAAAAGTGGGGTACAGAAGGTTGTGCCTTCTAGTTTCATCCATCTCATGATCATCCAAAGGAATCCACTAACAAGGTTGATCAAGTCTTGTTAACGAACCCATTCCGAATAACATGGAACCGGAGAAATTTCGAATAACACTATGTTACCTCGATGGGGATATGCACATCCCCAATAATAAGAATATCATATTTCTTCTTGACAGTAGGAAGAGGAAATTCAAAACCTCCAAATATAATCGATGGCATTTTTCCAATAGAGTTGATACTATGAACTTGAGGTTGTTTCCTCGGAAAGTGTATTGTATGCTCATTACCATTAACATGAAAAGTGACATTGCCTTTAGTACAATCAATAACAGCCCCTGTAGTATTCAAAAAGGGTCTTCCAAGAATAATAGACATACTATCGTCCTCGGGAATATCAAGAATAACAAAGTCCGTTAAAATAGTAACGTTTGCAACTACAACAGGCACATCCTCACAAATACCGACAGGT
This sequence comes from Triticum aestivum, assembly GCF_018294505.1. Lineage (NCBI taxonomy): Eukaryota > Viridiplantae > Streptophyta > Magnoliopsida > Poales > Poaceae > Triticum > Triticum aestivum. Next base: position 607,009,329 of record NC_057812.1, read on the forward strand.
ATAGCAGTTGATTTATCAGCCATTTGCAAAGATATTTCAGTAGGTGTCAACTTATTTAAATCAAGTCTACGATATAAAGAGAGAGGCATAACACTAACACCGGCTCCAAGATCACATAAAGCAGTTTTAACATAGTTTCTTTTAATGGAGCATGGTATAGTGGGTACTCCTATATCTCCAAGTTTCTTTGGTATTCCACCCTTAAAAGTATAATTAGCAATCATGGTGGAAATTTCAGCTTCCGGTATCTTTCTTTTATTTGTAACAATTTCTTTCATATACTTAGCATAAGGATTCATTTTGAGCATATCAGTTAATCGCATACGCAAAAAGATAGGTCTAATCATTTCAGCAAAGCGCTCAAAATCCTCATCATCCTTTTTCTTGGATGGTTTGGGAGGAAAAGGCATGGGTTTCTGAACCCATTGTTCTCTTTCTTTACCATGTTTCCTAGCAACAAAGTCTTTCTTATCATAATGTTGATTCTTTGATTGTGGGTTATCAAGATCAACAGCAGGTTCAATTTCTATATCATTATCATTACTAGGTTGAGCATCATCATGAACATTATTATTAAAATTATCACTAGTTTTAGGTTCATTACCAGATTGAGTTTCAGCATCAGAAATAGAAATATCATTTGGATTCTCAGGTGTTTCAACAATAGGATCACTAGAAGCATGCAAAGTCCTATCGTTTTTCTTTTTCTTCTTTTTAGAAGAACTAGGTACGTCTATGTTATTTCTCTGAGAATCTTGCTCAATTCTCTTAGGGTGGCCTTCAGGATACAAAGGTTCCTGAGTCATTCTACCAGTTCTAGTAGCCACTCTAACAGCATTATCATCATCGTTACTATTCAAATCATTGAGCAAATCATTTTGAGCTTTAAGTACTTGTTCTACTTGAGTGCTAACCATAGAAGCATGTTTACTAATAAGTTTAAGTTCACCTTTGACATTAGCCATATAATCACCCAAGTGTTCAAGCATATTTGAATTGTATTTCAATTGTCTACCAAAATAAGCATTAAAATATTCTTGCTTAGCCATAAATTTATCAACTCATCTAAGCATGGGCTAGCAAATTTAATAAATGGGATTTCAGCTTTATCATATCTGTAGAGAAAATTTACCTTTACTACCTGTGTCTGGTTATCAAGACCATGAGTTTCTTCAATAGGAGAAGGATTTGGATTATATGTTTCTTCAACGGGCGGTAAATTAAGACCATGTATTTCTTTAATAGGAGGTAAATTCTTAACATCTTCATCTTTAATACCTTTTTCTTTCATAGATTCCTTTGCCTCTTGCATATCTTTAGGACTGAGAAATAGAATACCCCTCTTCTTCGGAGTTGGTTTAGGAATAGGCTCAGGAATTGGCTCCGGAGGTGTCCAATTATTTTCATTTGTCAACATATTATTCAATAGAATTTCAGCTTCATCTGGTGTTCTTTCCCTGAAAAGAGAACCAGCACAACTAGCCAGGTAATCTCTGGAGGCATCGGTTAGTCCATTATAAAAGATATCAAGTATTTCATTTTTCTTAAGAGGATGATCAGGCAAAGCATTAAGTAATTGGAGAAGCCTCCCCCAAGCTTGTGGGAGACTCTCTTCTTCAATTTGCACAAAATTATATATATCCCTTAAAGCAGCTTGTTTCTTATGAGCAGGGAAATATTTAGCAGAGAAGTAATAAATCATATCCTGGGGACTACGCACACAACCAGGATCAAGAGAATTAAACCATATCTTAGCATCACCTTTTAATGAGAACGGAAATATTTTAAGGATATAAAAGTAACGAGTTCTCTCATCTTTAGTGAACATGGTGCTATATCATTTAATTTAGTAAGATGTGCCACAACAGTTTCAGATTCATAGCCATGAAAAGGATCAGATTCAACCAAAATAATTATATCAGGATCAACAGAGAATTCATAATCCTTATCAGTAACAAGGATAGGTGAAGTAGCAAAAGCAGGGTCATGTTTCATTCTAGCATTTAGAGATTGCTTACTCCATTTAGCTAATAACCTTTTGAGTTCATTTCTATTTTTGCAAGCTAAAATAGCTAAAGAAACTTCTTGATCAAAAACATAACCCTTAGGAATAACAAGTGATTCTTCATCATCACTTTCATCAGTATCATCAGATTCAATATTTTCAATCTCTCTAGCCCTAGCAAGTTGTTCGTCAAGAAAATCACTAAGTGGCACAGTAGTATCAGGCATAGAGGTAGTTTCATCATAAGTATCATGCATAGCAGAAATGGCATCATCAATAACATGCGACATATCCGAACGAATAGCAGAAGCAGGTGTAGGTGTCGCAAGCTTACTCATAACAGAAGGTGAATCAAGTGCAGAGCTAGATGGCAGTTCCTTACCTCCCCTCGTAGTTGAGGGATAAATCTTGGTTTTTGGATCTCTCAAGTTCTTCATAATGATAAGAAGATATATATCCCAAGTGACTCAAAGAATAGAGCTATGCTCCCCGGCAACGGTGCCAGAAAATAGTTTTGATAACCCACAAGTATAGGGGATCGCAACAGTTTTCGAGGGTAGAGTATTCAACCCAAGTTTATTGATTCGACACAAGGGGAGCCAAAGAATATTCTCAAGTATTAGCAGCTAAGTTGTCAATTCAACCACACCTGGAAACTTAATATCTACAGCAAAGTGTTTAGTAGCAAAGTAATATGATAGTGGTGGTAACGATAACAAAAGGTAACAGTAGTAAAAGTAATGGTTTTGGTATTTTGTAGTGATGATAGCAATAGCAACGGGAAAGTAAATAAGCGAAGAACAATATATGGAAAGCTCGTAGGCAATGGATCGGTGATAGAGAATTATGCCGGATGCGGTTCATCATGTAACAGTCATAACCTAGGGTGACACAGAACAAGCTCCAGTTCGTCAATGTAATGTAGGCATGTATTCCGAATATAGTCATACGTGCTTATGGAAAAGAACTTGCATGACATCTTTTATCCTACCCTCCCGTGGCAGCGGGGTCCTTACGGAAACTAAGGGATATTAAGGCATCCTTTTAATAGAGAACCGGAACAAAGCATTAACACATAGTGAATACATGAACTCCTCAAACTATGGTCATCACCGGTAAGTATCCCGATTATTGTCACTTCGGGGTTAATGGATCATAACACATAATAGGTGACTATATACTTGCAAGATAGGATCAAGAACACTCATATATTGATGAAAAGATAATAGGTTCAGATCTGAAATCATGGCACTCATGCCCTAGTGACAAGCATTAAGCATAGCAATCGCAACATCAATCTCAGAACATAGTGGACACTAGGGATCAAACCCTAACAAAACTAACTCGATTACATGATAGATCCCATCCAACCCATCACCGTCCAGCAAGCCTACGATGGAATTACTCACGCACGGCGGTGAGCATCATGGAATTGGTGATGGAGGATGGTTGATGATGATGATGGCGACGGATTCCCCTCTCCGGAGCCCCGAACGGACTCCAGATCAGCCCTCCCGAGAGGTTTTAGGGCTTGGCGGCGGCTCCGTATCGTAAAACGCAATGATTTCTTCTCTCTGATTTTTCTCTCCCCGAAACTCAATATATGGAGTTGGAGTTGGAGTCGGAGAGGCAACAGGGGGCCCACAAGGTAGGGGGTGCGTCCTAGGGGGGCAGGCGCGCCCCCCACCCTCGTGGAGAGGTGGTGGGCCCCCTGGCCTTCATCTTTTGCAGGTATTTTTCTTATTTTCTGAAAAGTGGCTCCGTGAAGTTTCAGGTCATTCCGAGAACATTTGTTTCTACACATAAATAACACCATGGTAATTCTGCTGAAACAGCGTCAGTCCGGGTTAGTTCCATTCAAATCATGCAAGTTAGAGTCCAAAACAAGGGCAAAAGTGTTTGGAAAAGTAGATACGACAGAGACGTATGAGTTATCAAGATCAACAGCAGGTTTAATCTCTACATCATTGTCATTACTAGGTTGAGCATCAACATGAACGTTATCATTAACATTATCACTAGTTTCATGTTCATTACCAGATTGTGTTTCAGCATCAGAAATAGAGATATAATTGGGATTCTCAGGCGTGTCAATAACAGGTTCACTAGAAGCATGCAAAGTCCTATCATTTTTCTTTTTCTTCCTTTTAGAAGGACTAGGTGCATCTATATTATTTCTCTGAGAATCTTGCTTAATTCTCTTAGGGTGGCCTTCAGGATACAAAGGTTCATGAGTCATTTTACCAGTTCTAGTAGGCACTCTAGCAGCATTATCATCATCTTTACTATTCAATTCATTGAGCAAATCATTTTGAGCTTCAAGTACTTGTTCTACTTGAGTGGTAACCATAGAAGCATGTTTACTAATGAGTTTAAGTTCACCTTTAACTCTAGACATATAATCACCCAAGTGTTCAATCATATAAGCATTTTGTTTCAATTGTCTACCAAAATAAGCATTGAAGTCTTCTTGCTTAACCATAAAGTTATCAAACTCATCCAAACATTGGCTAGCAAACTTAGTAAGAGGGATTTCAGCTTTATCATATCTATAGAGAGAATTTACCTTTACTACATGTGTCGGGTTACCAAGACCATGTGTTTCTTCAATAGGCGGTAAATTAAGACCATGTATTTCTTCAATAGGAGGTAAATTCTTAACATCTTCAGCTTTAATACCCTTTTCTATCATAGATTTCTTTGCCTCTTGCATATCTTCAGGACTGAGAAATAGAACACCTCTTTTCTTCGGAGTTGGTTTAGGAATAGGCTCAGGAGTTGGCTCAGGAGCTAGCTCAGGAAGTGTCCAATTATTTTCATTTGTCAACATATTATTCAATAGAATTTCAGCTTCACCCAGTGTTCTTTCCCTGAAAACAGAACCGGCACAACTATCCAGGTAATCTCTGGAAGCATCGTTTAGTCCATTATAAAAGATATCAAGTATTTCATTTTTCTTAAGAGGGTGATCAGGCAAAGCATTAAGTAATTGGAGAATCCTCCCCCAAGCTTGTCGGAGACTCTCTTCTTCAATTTGCACAAAATTATATATATATCCCTTAAGGCAGCTTATTTCTTATGAGCAGGGAAATATTTAGCACAGAAGTAATAAATCATATCCTGGGGACTACGCACACAACCAGGATCAAGAGAATTAAACCATATCTTAGCATCACCCTTTAATGAGAACGGAAATATTTTGAGGATATAAAAGTAGCAAGTTCTCTCATCATTAGTGAACAGGGTGGCTATATCATTTAATTTAGTAAGCTGTGCCACAACAGTTTCAGATTCATAACCATAGAAAGGATCAGATTCAACTAAAGTAATTATATCAGGATCAATAGAGAATTCATAATCCTTATCAGTAACAAAGATAGGTGAAGTAGCATAAACAGGATCATATTTCATTCTAGCATTCAGAGTTTTTTGTTTAAGCTTAGCTAATAATTTCTTAAGATCACTTCTATCATTGCAAGCAAGAAAATCTCTTTTAGTTTCTTCATACATAACATAGCCCTCATGCACAACAGGCAATTCATATTTATTAGGAGAGCCTTCATCATTAATTTCATCAATATTATCAGTTTCAATAATTTCATTCTCTCTAGCCCTAGCAAGTTGTTCATCAAGAAATTCACCAAGTGGCACAGTAGTATCAAGCATAGAAGTAGTTTCATCATAAGTATCATGCATAGCAGAAGTGGCATCATCAATAATATGCGAAATATTAGAATTAATAGCGGAAGCAGGTTTAGGTGTCGCAAACTTACTCAAAACAGAAGGCGAATCAAGTGCAGAGCTAGATGGCAGTTCCTTACCTTCCCTCGTAGTTGAGGGATAAATCTTGGTTTTTGGATCTCTCAAGTTCTTCATAATGATAAGCATATATAAATCCCAAGTGACTCAAAGAATAGAGCTATGCTCCCCGGCAACGGCGCCAAAAAATAGTCTTGATAACCCACAAGTATAGGGGATCGCAACAGTTTTTGAGGGTAGAGTATTCAACCAAATTTATTGATTTGACACAAGGGGAGCCAAAGAATATTCTCAAGTATTAGCAGCTGAGTTGTCAATTCAACCACATCTAGATAACTTAATATCTGCAGCAAAGCGTTTAGTGGCAAAGTAATATGATAGTTGTGGTAACGGTAGCAAAAGGTAACGATAGCAAAAGTAATATTTTTGGTGTTTTGTAGTTGTGATAACAATAGCAACGAAAAAGTAAATAAGCGAAGAACAATATATGAAAAGCTCGTAGGCAATGGATCGGTGATAGAGAATTATGCCGGATGCGATCGATCATGTAACAGTCATAACCTAGGGTGACACAGAACTAGCTCCAATTCATCAATGTAATGTAGGCATGTATTCCGAATATAGTCATACGTGCTTATGGAAAAGAACTTGCATGACATCTTTTGTCCTACCCTCCCGTGGCAGCGGGGTCCTAGCGGAAACTAAGGGATACTAAGGCCTCCTTTTAATAGAGTACCGGACCAAAGCATTAACACATAGTGAATACATGAACTCCTCAAACTACGGTCATCGCCGGGAGTGGTCCCGATTATTGTCACTTCGGGGTTGCCGGATCATAACACATAGTAGGTGACTATAGACTTGCAAGATAGGATCAAGAACACTCATATATTGATGAAAACATAATAGGTTCAGATCTGAAATCATGGCACTCGGGCCCTAGTGACAAGCATTAAGCATAGCAAAGTCGTAGCAACATCAATCTCAGAACATAGTGGATACTAGGGATCAAACCCTAACAAAACTAACTCGATTACATGATAAATCTCATCCAATCCATCACTGTCCAGCAAGCCTACAATGGAATTACTCACGCACGGTGGTGAGCATCATGAAATTGGTGATGGAGGAAGGTTGATGATGACGATGGCGACGGATTCCCCTCTCCGAAGCCCCGAACGGACTCCAGATCAGCCCTCCCGAGATAGTATAGGGCTTGGCGGCGGCTCCGTATCGTAAAACACGATGAATCCTTCTCCTCTATTTTTTTCTCCCCAAATATGAATATATGGAGTCAAGATGGACATCGGTGGAGCTCCAGGGGGGCCACGAGGTAGGGGGCGCGCCCAGGGGGCAGGCGCCCCCCCCACCCTCGTGGCTAGGGTGTGGGGCCCCTGGCCTTGATTCTTTGCCAGTATTTTTTATTATTTCCAAAAATAATCTCCGTGGAGTTTCAGGTCATTCTGAGAACTTTTGTTTCTGCACATAAATAACACCATGGCAATTCTGCTGAAAACAGCGTCAGTCCGGGTTAGTTCCATTCAAATCATGCAAGTTAGAGTCCAAAACAAGGGCAAAAGTTTTTGGAAAAGTAGATACGACAGAGACGTATCAAAGTCCTACTTGGACTCCTAGTCAAGGTGGGATTCGCCCCCCCCCCCTTCCTTTCTCCATCGGAGGGAATAGGAAGGAGAGGGAGAGGGAGAGGGAAGGGGGCGCCGCCCCCTCCTCCTTGTCCTATTCGGACTCCCTAGGAGGGGGTGCATGGCCACCCCTCGCGGGCTTCCCTCTCTCTCCCTTAGGCCCATGTTGGCCCAACACTTCCTCGGGGTGTTCCGGTAACCCCTCGGTACTCCGGAAAAATACCCGAATCACTCGGAACCGTTCCGATGTCCGAATACTACCTTCCAATATATGAATCTTTACCTCTCAACCATTTCGAGACTCCTCGTCGTGTCTGTGATCTCATCCGGGACTCCGAACAAACTTCGGTTACCAAAACACATAACTCATAATACAAAACGTCATCGAACGTTCAGCGTGCGTACCCTATGGGTTCGAGAACTATGTAGACATGACCGAGACACATCTCCGGTCCATAACCAATAGCGGAATCCGGATGCTCATATTGGCTCCTACATATTCTACGAAGATCTTTATCGGTCAAACCGCATAACAACATATGTTATTCCCTTTGTCATCGGTATATTACTTGCCCGAGATTCGATCGTTGGTATCCTCATACCTAGTTCAATCTCGTTACCGGCAAGTCTCTTTACTCGTTCTGTAATGCATCATCCTGCAACTAACTCATTAATTACATTGCTTGCAAGGCTTATAGTGATGTGCATTATCGAGAGGGCCTAGAGATAGCTCTCTGATACACGAAGTGACAAATCCTAATCTTGATCTATGCCAACCCAACAAACACCTTAGGAGACACCTCTAGAGCATCTTTATAATCATCCAGTTATGTTGTGACGTTTGATAGCACACAAGGTGTTCCTCCGGTATTCGGGAGCTGCATAATCTCATAGTCAGAGGAATATGTATAAGTCATGAAGAAAGCAATAGCAATAAAACTAAATGATCATAATGCTAAGCTAACGGATGGGTCTTTTCCATCACATCATTCTCTAATGATGTGATCCCGTTCATCAAATGACAACACATGTCCATGGTCAGGAAACTTAACCATCCTTGATTAACGAGCTAGTCAAGTAGAGGCATACTAGGGACACTCTGTTTTGTCTATGTATTCACACATGTACTAAGTTTCCGGTTAATACAATTCTAGCATGAATAATAAACATTTATCATGATATAAGGAAATATAAATAACAACTTTATTATTGCCTCTAGAGCATATTTCTTTTAGGGCCTGGAGATCATGATTGCCCTCTCTACGGCCGGCGACGTGGCCGTGCCGGAGCTGGAGATGAGGGAGGAGGTGAAGGAGGAGTTGCTGGAGGAGCAGCCAGTCGATGCGTTCCACCCGGGCTTGGTGGGCCATGGGTGGAGCTGGTCGTGCATGGCTACCGTCATGGCCGACACCGTGGGGCCGTGAACTGGTGTCCTACGCCGCCGCGCTCACCGTAGCGCGAGACATCGTCACGGGGTGAGATGGTGCAGGCGCCTCCCACCTTCCAGGAGCCTCCCGCCTTCCAGGGACCGGCCCACCTCTGGATGTCGTCGCCCTACATCGACCTCACTGGCGACGACGACGACAATGACGACGCGTGAGGAGACGTCAACGGGCGCGACCTCGACAGGCACGGCAGGAGCGCGCGGGCGGCGCTTTTCTTTTGTTTTTTATGTTAATTATGTCTATATGAACTATAGAACTAGGCCGTTCTGGGGCCGTGATGTTTAATTATGTTATTATGTTTTTATGTTTGCGTTTATTTTAATTTTTTTGTCATTTTTTTTAGTTTTGCGACTTTTTTAATCACGTTCACTCCGGACATGATTTGGGGTGCGGCCACGCGTTGGGCGCACTGACAAGGCAGCGGCCCCAAGCGGACATGGGCGACCCCATTGCCGTCCAAAACGGACGGAAGCAGGCCAAAACAGACGTCCGTTTGGGGACTCTTAGGTCTGATTGCTAGCCAGTTGGACGCTAATAGTTGACCATTGAATTTTGAAAAATATGAACCTAATTTTTTTAGAAATTTTGAAAAAGTTCATTCCAAAAAATTAAAAACTCAAGAATTTGAAAGTGTTCACTAATAAAAGTTAGCAAAAACTTAAAAAAATCATGGATTTGAAAAAAGATCAGTAAAATAAGTTCGCATATTTTGAAAAAGTTCAGGAAGTTGAAAAAAAGTTAACAAATTTGAATTTTTTTGAATTTGTCACGAAACAAATGTTCGCATAATTGAATTTTTTTTGTCATTTTTAAACAATGATCATGAATTTGAAAATGTTTACAAAATTGGAAAACATTCATGCATTGAAAAAAATCACAAGTTCAGAATAAAAAGTTCGGATATGAAAAATGCTTGTGAATATAAGATAAGTTCATGGACTGAAAAACTGTTCATGATTTTTTGATGATTCTAAAATGATTGTGAATGTAAGCAAATTTTACAAAAATACAAAGAAAAAAAGAAAAAAAAAGTAAACAAGAAAGGCCAAACAAAACAAGCAAGAAGAAGAAAAATGTAACTATGCACAGCAAGTGTGCTTTCATAGTTGATTACCGTGGTTGGAACAAATCCAAGACTCCAAGCGTTTGAACCTCGCAGCTACTTTTTGAAGGTTGAAAAGAAAAGGTAAATAGGCCGAGTCTTAGGACGTAGGAGAGTGTATGCCGGTTTATGGAATACACTATAACTGGCGCTGAGGGCGCCAAATAGGAGTTGGGTTTCCAGCGAGTCTCAATGATGATGAAGTGTCTCCTGCAGCGCCCAGGGTATTGGGTCCGGCCTAACAACGTGAGACCTGTGTACTTCTAGCGACCGAGCTGCACGTTCGAACGCCTCTACTTTCATTCTGTTTTTTTTCTTCTTCTTCTTTTCTTACTTTTGTTCATATTTTGAAATATTCAATATATATGTCCAAAATTAATTTACCTAATATTTAAAAAATGTTCATTGCACACTTTAAAAATGTTCACGCTGTGCAAAAATAATCATACAATTGAAAAACTTAGATAGCATTCCAAAAAATATTCATGACATTTAGAAAATGTTCAGGCGTTTCGAAAGAGTATTTGTGACAATTAAAAAATGTTTATACAATGTAAAAATGTTTGCATACAGTAAAAACAATGTTTTCTACCATTCAAAAAATATTCATGTGTTTCAAAGATATGTTCATAGCACTGTTAAAATAGTTATCAATGTTAAACAATGTCCGCATAGTTTAAGAAATATGTTTTGTATCATTCTAAAAGTTGTTCAATGTGTGTTTTTTTGGTGAGAAAACTTCTGATTCATTCATCTTCAATCATGGCAGTACAACGAACACTAAAAATAATAAAAAAAATGCATCAAGATCTGTAGACCACCCAACGACGACTAGAAGCACCGAAGCGAGCCGAAGGCATGCCGCCGTCGTCGCCCCTCCATCGCCGGAGTCAGGCACAACATGTTGTAGTAGACATTCGGAAATCCGTCGTGCTAAGGCCCCATAGGAATAGCGCACCAGAACAGCAACCTCCACCGATGAAGAATAACGCAGATCGGAAGGATCCAATCCGAAGACACGTGAATGTAGATGAACAACGACGAGATCCGAGCAAATTCACCAAAGATAGATCCGCCAAAGACACACCTCCACACGTCCACCAACGATGCTAAGTGCACCGCCGAAAACGGGGGCTGGACGGGAGACCTTTATTTCTATTTTACATGTATTTGAAGAAAAATGCTCAAAACATTAACGTGTATCTAAAATATGTTTCACGTAATGTACTAGTGGCCTACCTTAATTTTCCATGTCTTTGGTAACCCGCTCTTCATCCAATCATTAGTTTTGATACTCCAACCTACCTTAATTTTGCCCTGGTAGGGCCCTTGCTCTCCTTCCCTTTCATAATTATTTTGCAACAACTATTCTTAACTCTTGTCATTTTTCGGTATGACTTGTAGCCAGTAGAATAAACTGATGCGAAACTACTATATGTACCACGTATATGCCCAGTTTACGTACGTTGAAAAATCGTTTGGTTCTACCCACCAACGGCTTGATTTCAACATCGTACATAAACTGTACAGGAAGGGTCATTCAAACTTATATGTTTCTTGGCAAAATGTAGGGCCTTGGCTAGGGTTTTAAATTCTATAATCGGGGTATATTTATTCTCTTAGGCAATTTTTCATGCTTGAATTGTCGTATTTGTCATGCGTGTATACTATGGACAAATTCTTGTAAGTTACTGAACGTTAGTATTTGACAATGTATTTTAGAATTTGTTAATGCAAAACATCTTTTCCAAGTTTTGTCGTTTTTAGTCCCTTTCTTATCATTTCTTTGTTGTAGTAAGAATTTTGATTGCTATATTTTTGCATTTATACATTGTCTTTCAATTATGTTGATAACCAATACTAGAAAGTAAAATGCACTTTTTAGTACATTGTTATTTTAAAAATTGAACCCATGTTAAACGGGTGCATAGGGGCTCCAATTATGCTCATCCGCCACTGTTGTAAAGAGGTTCTTCTTTGGTGCCGCCCAAGCGTCCATGTTCATTGGAAAATCAAGAATTTTTTTCCCATTTTCACTATTTAAGAAGAAAAGAGTTGCTTAGTTAATTAGCGGAAACCATGTAAAAATCATCACACCCTGCTGACCAGGCACGCAACAAAAACATCATACATTGCGACCAAGAAAACATTGTTGAGGTTGCGCATTGGCATCATCTGAAGAAAATATGCCCTAGAGGCAATAATAAAGTTATTATTTATTTCCTTATATCATAATAAATGTTTATTATTCATGCTAGAATTGTATTAACCGGAAACATAATACATGTTTAAATACATAGACAAACAAAGTGTCACTAGTATGCCTCTACTTGACTAGCTCGTTGATCAAAGATGGTTATGTTTCCTAACCATAGACATGAGTTGTCATTTGATTAGCGGGATCACATCATTAGGAGAATGATGTGATTGACTTGACCTATTCTGTTAGCTTAGCACTTGATCGTTTAGTTTGTTGCTATTGTTTTCTTCATGACTTATACATGTTTCTATGACTATGAGATTATGCAACTCCCGTTTACCGGAGGAACACTTTGTTTGCTACCAAACGTCACAATGTAACTGGGTGATTATAAAGGTGTTCTACAGGTGTCTCCGAAGGTACTTGTTGGGTTGGCGTATTTCGAGATTAGGATTTGTCACTCCGATTGTCGGAGAGGTATCTCTGGGCCCTCTCGGTAATGCACATCACCTGAGCCTTGCAAGCATTGCAACTAATGAGTTAGTTGCGAGATGATGTATTACGCAACGAGTAAAGAGACTTGCCGGTAACGAGATTGAACTAGGTATTGAGATGCCGACGATCGAATCTCGGGCAAGTAACATACCGATGACAAAGGGAACAACGTATGTTGTTATGCGGTCTGACCGATAAAGATCTTCGTAGAATATGTATGAGCCAATATGAGCATCCAAGTTCCGCTATTGGTTATTGACCGGAGACGTGTCTCGGTCATGTCTACATAGTTCTCGAACCCGTAGGGTCCGCACGCTTAACGCTACGATGACAGTTATATTATGAGTTTATATGTTTTGATGTACCGAAGGAGTTCAGAGTCCCGGATGAGATCGGGGACATAACGAGGAGTCTCGAAATGGTCGAGACATAAAGATTGATATATTGGACGACTATATTCGGACTTCGGAAAGGTTCCGAGTGATTCGGGTATTTTTCGGAGTACCGGAGAGTTACGGAATTCACCGGGGAGTATATGGGCCTTATTGGGCCATACGGGAATAGAGGAGATAGGCCAAAAGGAAGGAGACCTACGCCCCCCTCTGGTCCGAATTGGACAAGCGGTGCAGCCCCCTTTTCCTTCTCCCTCTCCTCTTTCCTTCACTCCTACTCCAACAAGGAAAGGAGGAGTCCTACCCCGGTGGGAGTAGGACTCCCCCCTTGGCGCGCCCTTCTCCTAGGCCGGCCGCCTCCCCCCTTGCTCCTTTATATACAGGGGCAGGGGGCACCTCTAGACACACAAGTTGATCAAGTTGATCGTCTCTTAGCCGTGTGCGGTGCCCCCCTCCACCATAGTCCACCTCGATAATACTGCAGCGGTGCTTAGGCGAAGCCCTGCGTCGGTAGAACATCAACATCATCACCATGCCGTCGTGCTGATGAAACTCTTCCTCAACACTCGGCTGGATCGGAGTTAGAGGGACGTCATCGGGCTGAACGTGTGTTGAACTCGGAGGTGCCGTGCGTTCGGTACTTGATCGGTCGGATCGTGAAGACGTACGACTACATCAACCATGTTATGCTAACGCTTCCGCTTTCGGTCTACGAGGGTATGTGGACAACACTCTCCCCTCTCGTTGTTATGCATCAACATGATCTTGCGTGTGCGTAGGAATTTTTTTGAAATTACTACGTTCCCCAACAGTGGTATCCGAGCTAGGTTTTATGCGTTGATGTAATATGCACGAGTAGAACACAAGTGAGTTGTGGGCGATATAAGTCATACTGCTTACCAGCATGTCACACTTTGGTTCGGCCGTATTGTTGGATTAAGCGGCCCGGACCGACATTACGCGTACGCCTACGCGAGACTGGTTCTACCGACGTGCTTTGCACACAGGTGGCTGGCGGGTGTCAGTTTCTCCAACTTTAGTTGAACCGAGTGTGGCTACGCCCGGTCCTTGTGAAGGTTAAAACAGCACCAACTTGACAAACTATCGTTGTGGTTTTGATGCATAGGTAAGAACGGTTCTTGCTCAGCCCGTAGTAGCCACGTAAAACTTGCAACAACAAAGTAGAGGACGTCTAACTTGTTTTTGCAGGGCATGTTGTGATGTGATATGGTCAAGACGTGATGAGATATGTTGTTGTATGAGATGATCACGTTTTGTTGAAGTTATCGGCAACTGGCAAAAGCCTTATGGTTATCTCTCTATTGCATAAGATGCAAGCACCAAATAATTGCTTTACTTTATCGCTATGTGATAGCAATAGTTGCAAGAGCAATTGTTGGCGAGACAACCATGTGACGACACATTGATATAGATCAAGATGATGGAGATCATGGTGTCATGCCGATGACGATGGAGATCATGATGATGCTTTGGAGATGGAGATCAAAGGCACAAGATGATGATGGCCATATCATGTCACATATTTTGATTGCATGTGATATTTATCTTTTATACATCTTATTTTGCTTAGTTCGACAGTAGCTTTATAAGATGATCTCTCACTAATTATCAAGGTACAAGTGTTCTCCCTGAGTATGCACCATTGCGAAAGTTCTTTGTGCTGAGACACCATGTGATGATCGGGTGTGATAGGCTCTACGTTCAAATACAACGGGTGCAAAACAATTGCACACACGGAATACTCAGGTTAAACTTGACGAGCCTAGCATATAATAGATATGGCCTCGGAACACGGAGACCGAAAGGTCGAGCGTGAATCATATAGTAGATATGATCAACATAGTGATGTTCACCATTGAAACTACTCCATCTCACGTGATGATCGGACATGGTTTAGTTGATATGGATCACGTGATCACTTAGAAGATTAGAGGGATGTCTGTCTAAGTGGGAGTTCTTAAGTAATATGATTAATTGAACTTTAATTTATCATGAACTTAGTCCTCGTAGTGTTAGCATATCTATGTTGTAGATCAATATCTCGCGTTTAGCTCCTCTGTTTTATTTTTGATATGTTCCTAGAGAAAATTAAGTTCAAAGATGTTAGTAGCAATGATGCGGATTGGATCCGTGATCTGAGGATTATCCTCATTGCTGCACAGAAGAATTATATCCTTAATGCACTGCTAGGTGACAGACCTATTGCAGGAGCAGATGCAGACGTTATGAATATTTGGCTAGCTCAATATGATGACTACTTGATAGTTTAGTGCACCATGCTTAAACGGCTTAGAATCGGGACTTCGAAGACGTTTTGAACGTCATGGACCATATGAGATGTTCCAGGAGTTGAAGTTAATATTTCAAGCAAATACCCGAATTGAGAGATATGAAGTCTCCAACAAGTTCTATAGCTAAAAGATGGAGGAGAATAGCTCAAGCAGTGAGCATGTGCTCAGATTGTCTGGGTACTACAATCGCTTGAATCAAGTGGGAGTTAATCTTCCAGATAAGATAGTGATTGACAGAATTCTCTAGTCACCATCACCAAGTTAGTAGAACTTCGTGATGAACTATGATATGCAAGGGATAACGGAAACGATTCCCAAGCTCTTCGTAATGCTGAAATCAACGAAGGTAGAAATCAAGAAAAATATCAAGTGTTGATGGTAGACAAGACCACTAGTTTAAAGAAAAGGGCAAAGGGAAGAAGGGGAACTTCAAGAAGAACGACAAGCAAATTGCTGCTCAAGTGAAGAAGCCCAAGTCTGGTCCTAAGCCTGAGACTAAGTGCTTCTACTGCAAAGGGACTGGTCACTGGAAGCGGAACTGCCCCAAGTATTTGGCGGATAAGAAGGATGGCAAAGTGAACAAAGGTATATTTGATATACAGATTATTGATGTGTATTTTACTAGTGTTCGTAACAACCCCTCGGTATTTGATACTGGTTTAGTTGCTAAGAGTAGTAACTCGAAACGGGAGTTGCAGAATGAACATAAACTAGTTAAGGGTGAAGTGACGATGTGTGTTGGAAATAGTTCCAAGATTGATATGATCATCATCGCACACTCCCTATACTTTCGGGATTAGTGTTGAACCTAAATAAGTGTTATTTGGTGTTTGCGTTGAGCATGAATATGATTTGATCATGTTTATTGCAGTACGGTTATTCATTTAAGTAAGAGAATAAATTGTTGTTCTGTTTATATGAATAAAACCTTATATGTTTACACACCCAATGAAAATGGTTCGTTGGATCTCGATCGTAGTGATACACATATTCATAATATTGAAACCAAAAGATGCAAAGTTAATAATGATAGTGCAACTTATTTGTGGCACTGTCGTTTAGGTCATATTGGTATAAAGCGCATGAAGAAACTCCATGCTGATGGACTTTTGGAATCACTTGATTATGAATCAGTTGATGCTTGCGAACCATGCCTCATGGGCAATATGACTAAGACTCCATTCTCCGGAACAATGCAGCAAGCAACAGATTTGTTGGAAATCATGCATACTGATGTATGTGGTCCGATGAATATTGAAGCTCGTGGCAGGCATCATTATTTTCTGATCTTCACAGATGATTTGAGCATATATGAGTATATCTACTTGATGAAACACAAGTATGAAACATTTGAAAAGTTCAAAGAATTTCAGAGTGAAGTGGAGAATCATCGTAACAAAATAAAAGTTTCTACGATATGATCGCAAAAGTAAAATATTTGAGTTACGAGTTTGGCCTTCAGTTAAAACAATGTAAAATAGCTTCACTATTCACGCCACCTGGAACACCACAGTGTAATGGTGTGTCCGAACGTCGTAACCGTGATTTATTAGATATGGTGCGATCTATGACGTCTCTTACTGATTTACCGCTATCATTTTGGGGTTACGCATTAGAGACAGATACATTCACGTTAAATAGGACACCATCTAAATCTGTTGAGACGACACCGTATGAACTATGGTTTGGCAAGAAACCTGAGCTGTCATTTCATAAAGTTTGAGGTTGCCATGCTTATGTGAAAAAGTTTCAACCTGATAAGCTCAAACCCAAATCGGAGAAGTGCGTTTTCATAGGATACCCAAAAGAAAATGTTGGGTACACCTTCTGTCACAGATCCGAAGGCAAGATATTCATTGCTAAGAATGGATCCTTTCTAGAGAAGGAGTTTCTCTCGAAAGAAGTGAGTGAGAGGAAAGTAGAACTTGATGAGGTAATTGTACGTGCTCCCTTATTGGAAAGTAATTCATCACAGAAATCTGTTCCTCTGACTACTACACCAATTAGTGAGGAAGCTAATGATGATGATCATGTAACTTCAGATCAAGTTACTACCGAACCTCGTAGGTAAACCAGAGTGATATCCGCACCAGAGTGGTATGGTAATCCTGTTCTAGAGGTCATGTTACTTGACCATGACGAGCCTACGAACTATGAGGAAGCGATGATGAGCCCAGATTCTGCGAAATGGCTTGAGGCCATGAAATCTGAGATGAGATCCATGTATGAGAACAAAGTATGGACTTTGATTGACTTGCCCATTGATCGGCGAGCCATTGATATTAAATGGATCTTCAAGAGGAAGACGGACGCTGATAGCAGTGTCACTATCTACAAAGCTAGAATTGTCGAAAAAAGGTTTTCGACAAGTTCAAGGTGTTGACTACGATGAGAGTTTCTCACTCGTATCTATGCTTAAGTCTGTCTGAATCATGTTAGCAATTGCCGCATTTTATGAAATCTGGCAAGTGGATAAACAAAACTGCATTCCTTAATGGATTTATTAAAGAAGAGTTGTATATGATGCAACCAGAAGGTTTTTTCAATCCTAAAGGTACTAACAAAATATGCAAGCTCCAGCGATCCATCTATGGACTGGTGCAAGCATCTCGGAGTTGGAATATATGCTTTGATAAGTTGATCAAAGCATATAGTTTTATACAGACTTGCGGTGAAGCCTGTATTTACAAGAAAGTGAGTGGGAGCATTACATCATTTCTGATAAGTATATGTGAATGACATATTGTTGATCGGAGATAATGTATAATTATTCTGCAAAGCATAAAGAAATGTTTGAAAGGAGTTTTTCAAAGAAAGACCTCGGTGAAGCTGCTTACATATTGAGCATCAAGATCTATAGAGATAGATCAAGACGCTTGATAAGTTTTTCAATGAGTACATACCTTGACAAGATTTTGAAGTAGTTCAAAATGGAATAGTCAAAAAGGAGTTCTTGCTTGTGTTACAAGGTGTGAAGTTGAGTAAGACTCAAAACCCGACCACGGCAGAAGATAGAGAGAGAATGAAAGTCATTCCCTATGCCTCAACCATAGGTTCTATAAAGTATGCCATGCTGCGTACCAGACCTATTGTATACCCTGCCCTGAGTTTGGCAAGGGAGTACAATAGTGATCTAGGAGTAGATCACTGGACATTGGTCAAAATTATCCTTAGTGGAATAAGGATATGTTTCTCGATTATGGAGGTGACAAAAGGTTTGTCGTAAAGGGTTACGTCGATGCAAGTTTTGACATTGATCCAGATGACTCTAAGTCTCAATCTGGATACATATTGAAAGTGGGAGAAATTAGCTAGAGTAGCTCCGTGCAGAGCATTGTTGACATAGAAATTTGCAAAATATGTACGGATCTGAATGTGGCAGACCCGTTGACTAAACTTCTCTCACAAGCAAAACATGATCACACCTTAGTACTCTTTGGGTGTTAATCACATAGTGAGGTGAACTAGATTATTGACTCTAGTAAACCCTTTGGGTGTTGGTCACATGTCGATGTGAACTATGGGTGTTAATCACATGGTGATGTGAACTATTGGTATTAAATCACATGGCGATGTGAACTAGCTTATTGACTCTAGTGCAAGTGGGAGACTGAAGGAAATATGCCCTAGAGGCAATAATAAAGTTACTATTTATTTCCTTATATCATGATAAATGTTTATTATTCATGCTAGAATTGTATTAACCGGAAACATAATACATGTGTGAATACATAGACAAACAAAGTGTCACTAGTATGCCTCTACTTGACTAGCTCGTTGATCAAAGATGGTTATGTTTCCTAACCATAGACATGAGTTGTCATTTGATTAACAGGATCCCATCATTAGGAGAATGATGTGATTGACTTGACCCATTCTGTTAGCTTAGCACTTGATCGTTTAGTTTGTTGCTATTGCTTTTCTTCCTGTCTTATACATGTTCCTATGACTATGAGATTATTCAACCCCCGTTTACCAGAGGAACACTTTGTGTGCTACCAAACGTCACAATGTAACTGGGTGATTATAAATGTGCTCTACAGGTGTCTCCGAAGGTACTTGTTGGGTTGGCGTATTTCGAGATTAGGATTTGTCACTCCGATTGCCGGAGAGGTATCTCTGGGCCCTCTCGGTAATGCACATCACCTGAGCCTTGCAAGCATTGCAACTAATGAGTTAGTTGCGAGATGATGTATTACGAAATGAGTAAAGAGACTTGCCGGTAACGAGATTGAACTAGGTATTGAGATGCCGACAATCGAATCTCGGGCAAGTAACATACCGATGACAAAGGGAACAATGTATGTTGTTATGCAGTCTGACCGATAAAGATCTTCGTACAATATGTATGAGCCAATATGAGCATCCAGGTTCCGCTATTGGTTATTGACCGGAGACGTGTCTCGATCATGTCTACATAGTTCTCGAACCCGTAGGGTCCGCACGCTTAACGCTACGATGACATTTATATTATGAGTTTATATGTTTTGATGTACCGAAGGAGTTCGGAGTCCCGGATGAAATCGGGGACATGACGAGGAGTCTCGAAATGGTCGAGACATAAAGATCGATATATTGGACGACTATATTCGGACTTCGGAAAGGTTCCGAGTGATTCGGGTATTTTTCGGAGTACCGGAGAGTTACGGGAATTCGCCGGGGAGTATATGGGCCTTATTGGGCCATACGAGAATAGAGGAGATAGGCCAAAAGGAAGGAGGCCTGCGCCCCCCCCCCCCTCTGGTCCGAATTGGACAAGGGGTGCAGCCCCCTTTTCCTTCTCCCTCTCCTCTTTCCTTCACTCCTACTCCAACAAGGAAAGGTGGAGTCCTACTCCCGGTGGGAGTAGGACTCCCCCCTTGGCGCGCCCTCCTCCTAGGCCGGCCGCCTTCCCCCTTGCTCCTTTATATACAGGGGCAGGGGGGCACCTCTAGACACACAAGTTGATCAAGTTGATCGTCTCTCAGCCGTGTGCGGTGCCCCCTCCACCATAGTCCACCTCGATAATACTGTAGCGGTGCTTAGGCGAAGCCCTGCGTCGGTAGAACATCAACATCGTCACCACGCCGTCGTGCTGACGAAACTCTCCCTCAACACTCGGATGGATCGGAGTTAGAGGGACGTCATCGGGCTGAACGTGTGCTGAACTCGGAGGTGCCGTGCGTTCGGTACTTGATCGGTCGGATCGTGAAGACGTACGACTACATCAACCGCGTTGTGCTAACGCTTCCGCTTTCGGTCTACGAGGGTACGTGGACAACACTCTCCCCTCTCGTTGCTATGCATCACCATGATCTTGCGTGTGCGTAGGAATTTTTTTGAAATTACTACGTTCCCCAACATCATCGTCATCGCTTCTCCCCGATCAAGTGACTCTTACTTAACCGCAAACACCCGCCAAAAAAGTCCACACAACAGAGGTCATGATCTTTCACATGAAGAATCGTGTCGAGCAATCAGCTACATGAGTGGACAGTAGTGCGGCTTCGATTCTATGATGAGCTACGGAGGAGGAGTGCGCAAGCTTGGTATTGTGAAAGACATAAACAACACTCGTCATTTGTCATCGTCGCCAACCGGACCTCGTCGCCGCACCTCCGACTTCACAACAACAAACATACCGAGTCAATCCCACGGACGCACCGAAGAGCCAACTACCACAACCTTCGTCGTCTTTGGAGCACAAGACTCGACACAAACACTGTCATCAGCCCCTGGTCCCTCCATTTGATGCACAACTCCAAAAAAGGTGCCTCTGAGGAGGAAGACAATGCAAAAGTGTCACCATCGCTCGATCACACGAATATATAATTTCCCCAAAAGCTGCAAATGGTGAAGGAAGAAGTGTATCATATCATTGTTAAAAATAGTTGAATTGACAAAAACAATCAACTCTTTGGCCTCCAATTCTTTAATGCCTATCATTATAGCTTTGTCACTAGTATTCTTCTCCTTTTGCCTATAGATTCTAAAATTTCAGCATCGGGAGATTTTGCACATCACACTTGCTTGTTGACATTGCTTCAAGAAGCTTGCCTTGGATGATTAGCAACATGGCTCAAATGGCCTCGTGTAGGATAAGAGAGCCACTCACAAGTTGGCTTCCTAGGTGCTAACCACCCTGGACAAAAAGCATAAGGAGCCACTAGGTTTGCCCCCATCTTCTATTGAAGTCTCATGTGTAACATGGTGCATAGGGAGGTGTCGCCATCGATGGTGTCGACGCCCATGGCCCACATGGCCTTGCATGATGCTAAAATTCTTGCTTCAAAGATGATCTTCAATGGTTACAATGCTATGGCCGGTTAGAGCTATAACTGGTTGTTTGATTGGCATATTTGGACAAAAATATATCAAAAGTTGAATTGATTCTCTCATGCTGCACCTTAGCTTCATTCATCGTCCACTTGCCAATTTTCAGACACTTGGGCTTGACAAATTTAACATGAGCATTCTCTTGCACTTGTCAAGTGTAGGATTCTTTATGGTGATCTTCAATACTTCCTTGTCAAGCACAACCTTTCTTCCCAAGACCTTGTCTCCCTCTTTGTTTTTCCTGGGTTCAGCAATAACAAAATTATTTTTATTAGCATATTCGACTATGTTGGGCCTAATTAACATCTTCTTCCACTCGAAGTCCACGGGATTTATTGGGAAAGGATTCTTATCAACTTGCGTCTTAGAAAAATTCAATTATTTTTCATTAATGTCCGATTGTATCTGTTGTCGAAAAACATTGCAATAATTAGTGGAATGAGAAAAAAGAATTATGATATGTGCAATAAGCACACTGTTCTAGCTCTTCAAACGACGGTGAAGTGTGAGATATTCTAATGATCTAGCTTGTAATAAAGCATAAAATATTTTATCACACTTAGCATTGTTAAAAGTAAATTTCATCTCCTCCTCATGGTTTTGGTGAATCGACTTTAGATCATTGCAAGTACATGGTTTGGCCTTTGAGGGCCAAACAAATTTAGTGACATAAATAGTAGCATCATCGTTCGATCTTTCACTATCATACTCAACCATATGCATCTTAGGACGATCGGTTTTATACCTATGGATCTCTTTAAGTTCCTTCCTTTGGCTTTCTTGATCCAAAGCTCTTTGTAAGACTCATGAGTTCTCAAACTATTAAGCACAAGATCTGCCAGGTCTCTTCTCGTTATCAGCAAGCTATAACATCATCTTTTGTATCTCTAAACCTTTTGACATAATCAAAAACAGATCCATCTTGCTTTTGCCTAATCAATGTGAGGTACGATAACTTCAGCTCATTTGTCTCTTGTACAAACGTGATCATGGAAGTTTTGTTCGACTTTAGACTATAAATGAATATAACCCCGTGGTAAAGCAACAAACGATGAAAATGTTGCACTAGTTAAAGATAAAGGAAATAAACACACTTTCAACTCATTTCATGAACCTGCTTCACCAATTGTGCCAAGTATTGAGTAACATGTTCCCATGTGATCTTTGTGCCCTCCTCGCTAAACTTAACAAAATGTGGGATTTTATATCTGGGAGGGCATTGAATTGTGTCAAAGTACTGAGGATATGACTTTTGGTAAACCCGGTTCCTTGCTTCCTCAATTGCGTAATTTTCTTGAAACATCTTAGTTATATCCTCCCTAAGATTAGCTAGAAGATCGTTCATAGATGATGATGATGCTTGCTGCAATGGCATAGGCGGGACATAAATTACTAGTTTCAGGGGCTACTTGTGGTGCGTATGCCAAGCCGTAATTCGGCAATGACCAAACATGTTTGCACCTATAGGTAGGGTTTGGTTCGACATTGCCATAGAAACTCAACATACTCATGATAATATTAATAGGTGTAGCTAGAATAAAAAGTTAACAATGTGAGACACATTGATGATTGAGTAGATACACCAACATTACCGTTAGATGATTGAAGCCTATTTTTTCGAGAATTTGCATTTTCCATGAAAGCTTGGTATAAAAAATTACTATTTTGAGTAACACGACTATTGATTTCAACTAATTGATCGGGAGAGAAGGAGCTACTCACAAAGGGTTTAACATGTTCGTCGTGGAGAGAAGGGAATGTGGTGTCCCCAATATGAATGATGTTGCTTCGATGATCCTTCTTGAATTTTGCGAGCCTGCAATTCCTTCTCTTCATATGACTTCTTGTATGTCGCATAAGTTTGGTGAAGATCCTCCAATAAGTCCTCAAGACTAGGCTCGATGATTCTATAGACACTAACCTCTGCGGGGTTGGGAAGCTTTCGTCATTGGCCATGATGTATAATGACGATTCTTGATCTTTATTTTCCATGGAGTAGCAAAATAGTGTGTTCACACACGAACACCATGTACCTCCAACCTCGAGCGCGGAACGTAATACCTGTTGCCGGAGGAGCCTCACCGAGACCACGACACATAAAGACACATCGGTGAGAACTTTTGGGAACCTGAAACCCCACAAGCCTGGGAGGAACCATGTTGACTGCCCCTAAATTCTCGGAATTCTCTCCTCTCCAACACGAAGAACAACGAAGGCCGAGGGATAAAAAGCGAGGGGAAGATAAAAAAGTAGATGAGAAAATAGTAGACGCAATTGACGATTGTTTGTTGTTCAACTGGTGCTCACATCTCATCAATATATGAGGCAGATAGACTTCCCATACAAGCAAATGACTCAAAATCCTGTCTAGCAAGTAAAGAACCATGGCCTGATTCAAACAATAAAACGTGCACGCCCTAGGCCATCTCCAATGCTGACCTCAAACCACCCGCAACCATCTGGACCGCGTGATCTGGACGTGTTGTGCCATCCAATGCAGGTATGTATCGGTCCGTTCAACGGTCCGGGCGCACTTTTCCCGCAAACCAGAGACAAAATAGAGGGTCTTGTGGACGTGCGGACCTCTACCATGTCCGCTTTTGACCGCCCTGGCCCACCATCAACTCCAACCGGCGTCCACATGCGTTCTTGCCTGGCGCCAGCTGCCTGCATTCATGCCAATATAGAGTGGCCGCTCTGCATTGATGCTGACGTTGAATAGACGTGACCTCTCCTTGCCATCATTGAAGCGGCGCGCCGGCCAAGAGAGCATCGCCCACTGTAGGTCCGGTTGAACACGCCTCCTCGCCGCATTCAAACGACTACAAACTGCTCGCCTTCCTCCATTAATCCCACGTGTGTGCCGAGAAACCTCCTCCGGCCACACGTCCGTTTGCGAGCCACTCATCATTAACAGAACGCCGGTTGGCTCCGGCCGTCCACTTGCTATTTAAATGATGCCAAACGCTGGGCAAAATTCACACAACACTTTGCTCCCATCTTTTCATTGCATCATTTTCTCCACAATTTCCATGGCATTGGATGAGCAGGAAGAGGAGTTCTCCGGCATAAAAGCCGGCTGGATGACCTGTTGAGCCCGCCAGATACGAGCCAGACAACTGTCTGCTCCACCTCCCTCGACGCTCTAGGCCATTGCAGCCCAGCTCGCGGATGCGGAAGCTCCAAGCATGCGCGTCATTCAGCAACCCGGGGGAGCATGACATCACTGGCATTGTGGCTGTCGTGGACGATGCCGTGTCGTACTGCCACTCCCATGCCCGCGACCGCGGTATCTGCCATCAATGTTCGCGTAACCACGCCCTGCCGACGGAGAAAGAAGCCGGCTTCGCGGAGATCGATGAGGCGGCGGCCAGCACATCCGCGTCCGCCGCCATCATGGAGGAGAAGTAGAATATGGGAGGTCGCGCCGCTTGGGTCCCATGAAGGCCACCGCCGAGGCGACACCAACATACACAACTGGTGTCTTCCCTGGTCGCAGGCCACCGTCATCCCTCCGTCCCAAAACCAACCTTGATCCCTACTTCACGGAAGCGGAGGGAACCTTTCCCCTCCGGCTAAAGCATACCCGGCGGTGCCACTCAGATGAGCGGCCCTGCCAAACATGGGGAAGCGAGCCGCCCTTTGCGCTGAAGCATATACCTCTGAAGCTCATGCCAGTCTGATGTGCGGGCTGCCGAACATGGGGAACGCAATGGAGATCCGTTGTGGCCGACCATAAACTAGTCAAGGGTACCCATGTCGTGGGAATGGATAGCCGTCGGCGCTGACCGTAGACTAATTTTACCTTAGTCCAGTATAGCTTTTAGTCAATAAAATATCCAAAATGTAATGAATTTGGTTTGGTTTATATGAAATCCGCCGTGTTTGCATGGATTTTATCCATTTAGTTCAAACAATGGTTAAAATGTATGCCGGACAATGTTGGATATCCGACACTCGTATCCGTGTCTGCGGACTGGTCCCTGTCCGTGACCAGATGCGGAAGAGAATTTACGGGTGAGCGTTAAAGATGTAGGTCAAACGTGGGTCGAGCTCTTCGACTGTTATCCGAGCGAGGGATGCATCGTTAGCTCGGAATATCAACCTCATTTTTGCAACCTTCTGTCCTTGATCATGACTCGGCTCTACAGCTTGCATACAACTTTGGATTGAGAATGCGAGATGATCAGAAAGCAAAAGATGTTCGTCCTAACGAGACCAAGGACTTTCATCGTTCAGCACGTGTTCATCTGAGACCATTTCGATTAAATTTATTGCTATGTCAAAATCAACTCACATAGCTACTCGCAAAAATAAATAAATTCAACTCACATAGCTGAATACTACCCCGTCACGGTTTAGAAGGCGTGCTTAGAAATTCTTTGGGACCTATGTGGTTATTCATTGGTTGTGAGATGTGCTAAAAAATAGCATTCACACTACATATCGGAGTACTAATTAGCTACTAAAAATAAATGCAACGCGCCTAAATCTTGTCTATTATGAAAATGCATATAAATTTAATTGTGCCTTCTAATCTATGACGGAGGGAGTAAAAGGTTTTCACCTCGATGAGGCACAGATCGGCGGCCTGCTTCCAGATCCATATCATTGCATCCAAGTCTCAACACACGCAAACCGCATGCTGAAAAAGACCTCCTCTACTCCAGCGCCCGCCTTTTAACACCCCCGTGCGCTTTAATTCGTTCGCTTTCGAAGCCCACCATCCCATTCCCACCCAATTCTTCCCTTCATTGCCTCCCACAATTGGCTTCTCGCCGCGCCCTCTTTCCCCCTCCCCTCCCCCGCCTCGCCCACTGCCCCCTCGATCCAGCGCGGGAGCACCAGATGGATCGGCCGGCGCCGGACCAGCGGCCCACGCTCTTCTCGCCGTACCAGATGCGCCGCTTCAGCCTCGCCCACCGGTGAGCCGCCGCCCCCTTCAACCCGCGCCGAAAATTCTGCCGCCTCTGGTCTTCGCTCACCCGTTCGATTCTGGCGACCATTTCCGCGTGCAGGGTGGTGCTGGCGCCGATGACGAGGTGCAGGGCCATCGGCGGGCTGCCGGGGCCGGCGCTGGCGGAGTACTACGCGCAGCGGGCCACCCAGGGAGGCCTGCTCATCTCCGAGGGCACCGTCGTCTCGCCGGCCGGGCCGGGGTAATCTCGTCACTTCCTACCTCTCTCGCTCCGCTCCCATGGTCCGCACATGGTCGATGCTCCTGTTCGGACTAGTTTACTGTCCCTGTTTCAGAATCCGCGCTCGTCGTACTGTCGTTTGCCTGGGTCTTGGATTTGTTTAGTAGCAGCGCTGCGTGCGCATTGCTATGATTAATATTCCTGCTAGATCTGAGTATCTGGCAGAATGATTCTCTTAAAGGTGGTTGTTAGGCCACTTTGTCGTCGGATATTTGGTTAGAGTACTAGCTTTGATTTCCATATTTCTATTGATAGGTGGTGGTTGAGTGACGAGCACCGAGAACCTACCTTGCTTCATAGTTTAAGTACAGTAACGTGTGGCATATGTTCGGCTTGTGATTTAGGTCCCTGATCTTGGGAATCGGAGTAAGGTCCTTAAACTTGTACTACAAGTGTGTCAATTGAGGTTCATGCCATATTTAATTAGCAACTAATTATCCTGTTGCGCTTTGACAATAGTGTACCCACAGTCTGACCATGAGATTGAATATCCATCAGAAGCCTTTTCCTGACTCCATGCCCTTTTCAAGTGGAGTTGCAGAGTATGAATAGGGAAATGATCATAGATGGCAACACCCACAGTATGATTTATAATGAGAGAGGTGCACTGGATTCGCAAGTAATTTTAGTGTTTTTTCTAGATAGCTCAACTGCTCAAGTACTTAATTTTTCGCAATCATGAAAAACAAAAGGTGTCCTGTCAGCTGCTCAAGCTAACAAGTAACAAAAATAAAAGGGACCAGTAGTCAGGTCCCTTAACCAAATGCTTCACATCTATTGTGTATGATCATGCTATAGATATTTGGAAACTGGAGAGATACATCTTCTGTAAAAATGAGCTGGATCCTGGATTCCATGAAAATCATGTGCTCTCTGAATGAAACAGTAAACTATAGGGGAGACCTACTTATACAACCATGCGCATTCTGTTTTGAGAAAAACATCTGGGAGTCCTTGATTGCATTTACCTGATATATAAATGAATTCTTACATCAAACTAAGTGGTATTGCCTTTTCGAGAAAAAAAAACTAAGTGGTATTTGCAACATAGAAGGAGAAATTTACATATTGAACAAGGGTCAGTGGGGGGTCACTGTTCACCAAAGTTTTTAATTTGCATCTTTTGTACAAAATTAAATTTAATCTTGTAGTTTCTGTGTAAATTTTTAAACTTCCACACACGAATTTTCTCTCTTTTCAAACAATATGCCATTTTCTTGAGATATTTACTGTAATTTTGTCTAGTAGAGGTTCTTCTGATTCTCACACTTGATGAACATATAGCAAGTTTATGTTAATTTTCTACCGCCAATTCAGAAGATTAACTAATAAAACATCGTTGGATAGGTTTCCTCACGTCCCTGGAATATACAATCAGGAGCAGATAGATGGATGGAAAAAGGTGGTGGATGCTGTTCATGCTAAGGGAGGCATCTTTTTCTGTCAATTATGGCACGTAGGCAGAGCTTCTCACCAAGGTATGTATTTATGTGTGTAATGATAACTCGTTTCTTTGAAATCCGTGACAGGTTTACTAAACGCAATCGCCCTTGATTATCAGTTGCCCTTGAGGATATATCTTTGCATCCACTTTTGTTGTTTCTTTAGACTCCGGGACAAGATTGATTCATAGTTTTCTCTATCTGGATTTATACATATCGAAATTGTGAAAAATATAGAAGACCGCAAACGTCATAACTCTTGTGTTCTCGAAAAATTCATGACTTTGACTTTATGTTGGAAATCTGAACTGCTAGTTCTTTCATCAGATTTGAGCATGAACAGCATGTAAACGTATCATGTTTTGTCTCCAATGTTGACTAATATTCTTTTATCCACCAGTATACCAGCCGGACGGTGCTGCTCCAATATCCTCAACTGATAAGCCGATATCAGCAAGGTGGAAGATATTGCTGCCTGATGGTTCATACGGAACGTATCCCACGCCAAGCCGCCTTGCGACATCGGAAATACCAGACATAGTCGAGCAATATCGCCAAGCTGCCATAAACGCCATCAAAGCAGGTAAACGGCACGCTTGAATTCACAAACCTTTGCATCCAACCATATAAACCTATGCGAGCGGAAACACACTGTGTATATAGTAAGCTGATATAGAGATGAACTGCGTTCCCAGGTTTCGATGGCATCGAGATCCACGGCGCTCATGGCTACATCATCGATCAGTTCCTCAAGGATGGCATCAACGACCGCACCGACGAGTATGGCGGATCGCTCACCAACCGTTGCAAGTTTCTACTCGAGGTGACCCGAGCCGTGGTATCCGCCATCAGAGCAGAGCGAACTGCGGTGAGGGTGTCACCGGCCATCGACCACCTTGACGCCTATGACTCGAACCCAATGCAGCTAGGCATGGCCGTCGTCGAACGGCTCAACGCTCTCCAGCAGGAAGCCGGGCAGCTCGCCTACCTCCACGTGACACAGCCAAGGTACGCGGCCTACGGGCAGACAGAGTCGGGCCCGCATGGCAGCGCCGAGGAGGAGAGCCGGCTGATGCGCACCCTGCGGGGCGCGTACCGTGGCACGTTCATGTGCAGCGGCGGCTACACGCGGGAGCTCGGGCTGGAGGCGGTGGAGAGCGGCGACGCCGACCTGGTGTCGTTCGGGCGGCTGTTCATTTCGAACCCGGACCTGGTCGAGCGGCTCAGGCTCAACGCCGGCCTCAACAAGTACGTGAGGAAGACGTTCTACACCCCTGACCCCGTCGTGGGCTACACCGACTACCCGTTCCTCGGCAAGCCTAAATCGCGCATGTAGTGTGTACAAGGTTAGTGATCGGAGATGGGATTTATTGTTAAGTGTATTTGGGGGAATAAGGTCATATACGCGCATGTAGTGTACACGAATTAGTGATCGGAGAACAGAGATGGGTTTGTGAAATGTATTTGAAGAAAATAAAGTAATATACGTGACTGTAATTAATTAGGCGATGATAGGCGCCGGTGCTCCGGTCCAAACATTCCGATGGTCTGCTGCTAGCCACCCGATTTAGAAAATGAGAACCGTGAGATCTCAGCCATATGTCTTCCTCCCTTCCCATCTTCCTTCTCACTCCCGCGGGCATAGAAAACAGAAAAAACAAAAAAAAGGGATTCACACGCTCCCTGCAGGCACACCACCACCCCCTCCTGGTCGTCGTTGTGGCCGTGCCCGACGATCTGCGGCGAGGTCCCGCCCTTGTCTACTGAGATTGCATCACAACCATCATTGATTTTAGGCGTGATTCACCATGGACGCAACTCTAAAAAACGGTCAGATCCAGCGCGCAGGGGCCATCATTGCTACATCCCCAGCGTAGCCATGCCTCTGGCTCGCCGCGGTCGTCGCCTTGCACCATCACGTCCAGCAAAAAAAATCCTAAAAAAGCAACAAATGCTCAGTGATCAGTTGAAGCAAATCATTATAAGGTTTCAGCAAAAAAGATACCGTTTCCAGCAAAATCAAGCTCAGCACATATAACTTCAGTGATTGATTATAGCAAAAAAAAACACTAGTTTCAGCAAAAATAAACACTGGATCCAGCAAAATAACTCAACAGGGAGACTCCCATTTTCGATTGTAGCAAACAAAAAAAGGATTGTAGCACACAGAAAGGCTAGTTCCAATAAAAACATACACTAGTTCCAGCAAAAACACTCGTCGGTGGCGAGGGCCCGTTTGGTTCCAGCAAATCGCATGGTCGATGGCAGCAAAAAATGATGCTGGTTCCAGCAAATAGATGGCTGGTTGCAACAAAAAAGGGTCATCCGTAGCCCATCGTCCGTCTCCACGGCGTGAAGACCTTTCGACGATTGAAGCAGCATGGGGCACCGGTTCCAGGCCTGGGATGCCCGGTTGCAGCCAAAAGGCCGTCGCCGGCTGTCGTGGGTCTCCAGCACTTGTCGCCGCCATCTCCAACACCGACGAGTGCTGATTGCAGCACCTGTCACCGTCGACAGAAAATAGATGCAGAGATGGTGGATGGTGGTGCTCCCATGGTCAGAGACCCGCGACGGCCGCTGCCGCACAACGCCGTGTGTCAACCGTTGTTGTGCCGTGTGGAGGAAGAAGCAGAGAGCGAGCAGAGATGGTGAAGCGTGCCGCCATGATAGGATTGGGATGGATGGAGCGAGAGAGATGACATGCGCGGTGAGAAGCGAAGGGGATGTATAAGGCAGTGCTCGTGCGTAGTGAAACGATGCATGGGCCCCTAGGTAGTACGTTTGTGTATGGGAGCGACCGGCACAAGCTTCCGCCGGTCCGCCGGCTCGAAACATTTTCCTAATTTATTTCACCGAGGCCTCTGCGCTCTGTCAACTCCATGAGCAGAGTTTTTTATTTCATTTCTTTCTCCCTTATTTTCTATTTTTTTTCATTTATTATCTTTTTCTTGTATATACATAATTTTTTATAACCATGGATGGATTTTCTTCAAAAGAATATTTTTGAAGCGCGCGTTGACCATTTTTTGAAAAGGTGACAAACATTTCATACTCACAATACCTTTTTGAATTTCGTAACATAACGGTTTCTACTTTTAAAATGGCTAACAACGATTTTATATGTTTTCAAATAAAAATGTATTTCCCACTTTTTCGGCAATACATTTGTAATTTGTTAGTCAAAATAAAAAACATTGAAATAAATGGACCACATGCGCAACAACATCACTTTGGCCATTTGCTATAGTACTGATAGTTTTTTTTAGGAAAGGTCATCATGGCTAGCTTTATAGCAACTTAAACGGGTAACACATCATCCACAAGTCTGGAGACTAGACAGCCCGGCGGCTCGTCCGTCCAACTACTAGAAATCTTATTACAAAAACTATGTTTAGCTAGCACATGTGCCGCATCATTACACACCCAAGAGCAATGATTAAAATTGACGTTCCCAATAGACGTAGCCGCATCCACACACTCCGCAAAAATAGCCGCACAAGCGTCCCACCATCTTGTTTGTCCAGAACAATACTCAGTCACCATGAGTGAGTCAGACTCTACTTCAACTCGAGGAAAGCCCAGAGTATTAGCAAACACTAATCCATCTCGCATAGCCAATGCTTCTGTAGTAACCACATCCGCTGCAAAAGGAATATAGTGACACTGTGCAGCCAAGAAATTTCCTTTAGGATCTCTGATGACCGCCGCCGTAGCTCCAGTTCCCTCATCCAGATTAAAAGATGCATCAACGTTAACTTTTACAAATTTGGGCTCTGGTTTTCTCCATCTTTGCTCCTGTATAACATGATTATTGGGGTTCATCTGTTGAAAGTTATTAGCTATAGCAAGAACAGAGAGGGGCCATCTCATCGAAGGGGGTGGTGCTCCTCCATGCGTTAGCTCACGCCGAACCCACCATAGATACCAGAATCCAACAGCCAGCACCTGATTCACATCAAGACTAGGTTTGAGAGGGAGTGGTCTGTCTTCTGCCAACAGAAGATGTTCCAAAATGATAGACCCCGACCGGTCCACTGTCATAGCTTCTTCAATGATATCAACAATGCCTAATCTTTGCCAGAGCTCATGTGCATGTGTACATTCAAAGAATAGGTGGCGTACATCTTCCGCAGCCTGATGGCATATCGGACAAGATCCATTAGAGCCTACATGTCTGTTTGCAAGTATTGACTTCAAGGGAATTATTTCGTGGAGAGCGCGCCAACAAAAAGTCTGCACCTTGCGTGGGACTTGCAATTTCCATACTTTACTCTAGATTTCCGCTGATCTTGAGCCAGACGGACGTGCTAAGACATTTGCATGCTGCCGGTAAATCTGAAACCATTGTATGTGGTAAGCCGATCTAACTGAAAACACCCCTCTTCGATCGGGATTCCAAGCAATAAAGTCCTCAAACGCTGCAGTATTCAAGGGGATTTGCAAGATCCTTCGGACATCAACAGGATTGAATATAGAGCGGATTAGTGGTTCATCCCATGCACCGGTGTAGGGATCAATCAAATCACTAACCGTAGAGAGAATAGACGGTCCTCTGCTTGAGATTACCCTCCTGTCAGGACTCGATGGTACCCAAGGGTCAGTCCATATCTTGACATTTTCGCATGTTCCTATTCGCCAGATATATCCCAATTTAAAAGTTTCTAAGCCTTTCATTATACTCTGCCAAGTGAAGGAAGCTCCGCTTTTTAAAGTTGCTTGGAGTAGACTTCCATTCGGGAAGTACTTGGCTTTCAGCACCTGAGAACATAACGACTCTGGGTTGGTAATGAGGCGCCAACATTGCTTCGAGAGCATAGTCAAATTGAAAGAATAGAGATCTCTGAACCCCATTCCTCCTTCACTCTTCGGATAACATAATTTCCACCAAGTGTACCAGTGCATTCTTTTGTGATCTTCATCATCACCCCACCAAAATTGAGCTATCAAATCCGTAATCTCCTTGCAAATTCCCTTGGGTAAGCTGAATACTGACATGGCGAAAACAGGGATTGCTTGAGCTACAGATTTAATAAGTATTTCCTTACCCCCAATAGATAGTTGCTTCTCCATCCATCCTTTCAACCTCTCTTTTATTCTTTCACAGAAGTGCCTGAAACAGTCGCTCATATCTGCTCCCACCATTGCAGGCAGCCCAAGATATTTATCAGACAAAGCTTCAGTATCAATATGGAGCAATTGACAAATCTCAGTCTTTGTTACCACAGGGGTGTTTGGGCTGAAATACACACTAGATTTCGATAGGCTCACCAATTGTCCTGAACTCTAAAAGTAGGTATCCAGAACATGTTGTAAGGAAGCTGCATTTAAAACATCTGCTTTCATGAGAATCAGAGAGTCATCAGCAAATAAAAGGTGTGATACTGATGGTGCATTTCTGCACACTCTAATTCCCTCAATGCCACCAGCTTCTTCTTCAAACTCCAATAGACTGGAAAGACCTTCTGCACACAAAAGGAATAGATATGGGGAGAGGGGGTCACCCTGTCGGATACCCCTCGTAGGTGTGAATGAGTCTGTATCATGAGAATTAAACCTCACTTTGTAGCTGACCGAACTTACACATGACAACTTCATCTCAATAAACTGGTCATGAAAACCCAAAGCAGCCATCATATCACAAAGAAAAGACCACTCCACCCTATCATATGCTTTGAGCATATCTAATTTGACTGCACATGGCCCTGTTTGGCCAGCTCTTTTGTTCTTAATCTTATGTATACATTCATATGCTATTAAGATATTGTCAGTGATCATCCTCCCCAGAACAAAGGCACTTTGAGTTGGCGAAATAATATCAGGTAGAATACTTTTTAGACGAAAGGCTAGCATCTTGGACACAATTTTATATAGAATATTGCATAGACTAATTGGGCGAAATTGAGTTACCAGCTCTGGTGTGTCAATCTTGGGGATCATAACAATCGTTGTCTCATTCCATCCAGGTGGAATCTTCCTGGAATTAATAGCTAGCAGTACTTCTTTTGTAATATCATCTCCTAGAATATGCCAATATTTTTTAAAGACGCGCACCGTGGTTGGGACGCGTTATTATGCGCCGCCTGAGATGAAGTTTTGCCTTAGCCGACCATCTCACAAAACGAGCCCCCTTCCCCGGGATGCCTCCATCTCAAAAGAAAGAGAAAATCTTTCTCAAGTCAACCAACCAGTAGATGACAGGTGGGCCTTACATCCATCTCGGAAAAAAAGAAAAGAAAAAGACCCACTTTCATTATTTTTTTTCAAGAAAACTTTCAATCTATTCATCTTCAATCATGGCAATACAACGAATACTAGAAATAATAAAAATTACATCCAGGTCTGTTGTGACGCCCCCGATTTGACCGTACACTAATCATGCATGCAAATGTGTACGATCAAGATCAGGGACTCACGGGAAGATATCACAACACAACTCTATAAATAAAATAAGTCATACAAGCATCATAATACAAGCCAGGGGCCTCGAGGGCTCGAATACAAGTGCTCGATCATAGACGAGTCAGCGGAAGCAACAATATCTGAGTACAGACATAAGTTAAACAAGTTTGCCTTAAGAAGGCTAGCACAAACTGGGATACAGATCGAAAGAGGCGCAGGCCTCCTGCCTGGGATCCTCCTAAACTACTCCTGGTCGTCGTCGTCAGCCTGCACGTAGTAGTAGACACCTCCAATGTAGTAGTCATCGTCGACGCTGGCTCCTGGCTCCTGGACTCCAGCATCTGGTTGCGACAACCAGAAAGAAAGGAAAGGGGAAAAAGGGGGGAGAAAGCAACCGTGAGTACTCATCCAAAGTACTCGCAAGCAAGGAACTACACTACATATGCATGGGTATATGTGAAAGGAGGCCATATCAGTGGACTGAACTGCAGAATGCCAGAATAAGAGGGGGATAGCTAATCCTATCGAAGACTACGCTTCTGGCAGCCTCCGTCTTGGAGCATGTAGAAGAGAGTAGATTGAAGTCCTCCAAGTAGCATCTCCAAGTAGCATATCCAGGTAGCATCTCCAAGCGCATCTCCAGTCGCATCGCATAGCATAATCCTACCCGGCGATCCTCTCCTCGTCGCCCTGTAGAAAAGCGATCACCGGGTTGTCTGTGGAACTTGGAAGGGTGTGTTTTATTAAGTATCCGGTTCTAGTTGTCATAAGGTCAAGGTACAACTCCAAGTCGTCCTGTTACCGAAGATCACGGCTATTCGAATAGATTAACTTCCCTGCAGGGGTGCACCACATAACCCAACACGCTCGATCCCATTTGGCCGGACACACTTTCCTGGGTCATGCCCGGCCTCGGAAGATCAACACGTCGCAGCCCCACCTAGGCACAACAGAGAGGTCAGCACGCCGGTCTAAATCCTATGCGCGTAGGGGTCTGGGCCCATCGCCCATTGCACACCTGCACGTTGCGTACGCGGCCGGTGAGCAGACCTAGCAACCTCCATTACAAAGGAAGTTGCGTTAACGCAGTCCAACCCGGCGCGCGCCACTCAGTCGCTGACGTCAAGAAGGCTTCGGCTGATACCACGACGCCGGGATACCCATAACTACTCCCGCGTAGATGGTTAGTGCATATAGGCCAGTAGCCAGACTCAGATCAAATACCAAGATCTCGTTAAGCGTGTTAAATATCCGCGAATGCCGAACAGGGCCAGGCCCACCTCTCTCCTAGGCGGTCTCAACCTGCCCTGCCGCTCCGCCACAAAGTAACAGTCGGGGGCCGTCGGGAACCCAGGCCCACCTCTACCGGGATGGAGCCACCTGCCCCTTCAACCCCCAACTCCGAACAGTATCACAGGTAATGTAACAGTGTAAAGTATATAGTATATGCCCGTGATCACCTCCCGAAGTGATCACAGCCCAGTAGTATAGCATGGCAGACGGACAAGAGTGTAGGGTCACTGATGGACACTAGCATCCTATACTAAGCATTTAGGATTGCGGGTAAGGTATCAATGACTGTAGCAGCAATGACAGGCTATGCATCAGAATAGGATTAACGGAAAGCAGTAACATGCTACACTACTCTAATGCAAGCAGTATAGAGAAGAGTAGGCGATATCTGGTGATCAAAGGGGGGGCTTGCCTGGTTGCTCAGACAAGGAGGGGTCGTCGGTGACGTAGTCGTACACGGTGGCATCAGCGTCGGTCTCGTAGTCTACCAGAGATAAGAGGGGGAAGAAACAATGAATACAATGCAAACATAAACACGACGATGCGTGATGTGACAATGAGCGGTGCTAGGTGTGCCCTAACGTGGTATGAGGTGGTACCGGTTAAGGGGGAAAACATCCGGGAAAGTATTCCCGGTGTTTCGCGTTTTCGGGCAGAGGAGCCGGAGGGGGAAAGTTGCGAGTTCGATAGGTTAGGGGTGTGTGGCGGACGAACGGACTGCGTATCCGGATTCGTCTCGTCGTTCTGAGCAACTTTCATGTACAAAACATTTTCATCCGAGTTACGGTTTATTTTATATTCATTTTTAAAGATTTAATCAACTTATAAATTATTATTATTAATTTAATCCAAAAATGGCATTACTGCATCAGCATGACGTCAGCATGACGTCATCAGTCAACAGAGGTGTTGACTGGGTCAAGCTGACGTGTGGGTCCCGCATGTCATTGACTGTTTCAGTTAATTAAGTTAATTAGTTAATTAGGTTAATTAATCTTAATTAGTTACTTTAAACAGAATTAGTTAAGTTAATTATTTAGTTAATTAATTAATTAATATTTAATTTTATCTATCTATTTATTTATTTATTTATTTTAATTCCCCTTTTTTTAAACATTCTGGGGCACGGGCCCCGTTTGTCATAGGGCTAGGGTTAGATTAATTAGGGCCATTAGTGGCTTAACCACGTGGCCACGTCAGCATTTTACGGCGGCTAACCGCCGACGCTAAACAGGGGCGGCAGAGCTCGTCGGCCGGCCATCTCCGGCGACGGCTGGAGCTGTGGGTGGGCTCGGCAGGCGCATCGCGACGACGGGCACCAGATGGTGGCCGTGGGGGCTACTGGAGGTGGGCTGCAGGGGCGCCGGCGTTGAGCGGAGCAGCGCGGGGCTCGGCCTCGCAGCGGACACGCCGTGCGTAGGGAGCAGGGCGCGACCATGGTGCGTGCACAGGCACGGGACGGCACGGGCGTGCAGTGGCCGGACGAGGAGAGGATGGCTCGCGGTGGCCGACGGCGATGCCAACAGCGGCGGTGGTCGCGAGCGCGTGCGCGTGCGTACAGAGACAGGGGGAGGAGGATATGTCGGGGCCTCACCACGGGGCCGTGGGGTCTAGGCAGTGGGGCGTGGGGAGGACCACGGGGACGCGAGGGCAACGGGGAGGCAGTCCGGCGAGTCGGCGGCGCGAGCTCGTGGAGGCTGTTCGGGGAGGACGAGGACGGGTCGGCGATGGTGGCGGGGTCGACTACGGGGGAGAGCTCGAGGCGGCGAGGTCTCCGGGCGGTGGCGGTGCGGCACACAGCGACGGCGCCGATGTCCAAGGGCGTCGGGCTCGTTGCCCCTTCCCGATCCAGATCGGGTCGGGGAAGAGGGGCGAGGGGGAAGGCGAGCCGGAGAGGCGGCGACGAGGAGGACGGCGAGGCGAAGGCGCCGATGCACGCGAGGGGATCGGGCGCGGGGAGATCCTCTCCCCGGCACGATGCGTGCGTGCGTGCTTGTGTGTGTGTGTTGTGTGGTGGCGGCGGGTGAGGGAGACGAGGGGGAGGTGGGGATCGTGAGGGGAAA
>NC_057812.1:607047707-607055588 GCF_018294505.1 Triticum aestivum
AAAAGCGACAACTAATTTGGTGTTATTAAATAGGTCACAGCCCCAAATATTCTGGCACCTTAAATAAAGTGTTTTGCATGTGCTTAT
This sequence comes from Triticum aestivum, assembly GCF_018294505.1. Taxonomy (NCBI): domain Eukaryota; kingdom Viridiplantae; phylum Streptophyta; class Magnoliopsida; order Poales; family Poaceae; genus Triticum; species Triticum aestivum. The sequence continues at coordinate 607,047,795 of NC_057812.1, forward strand.
TATTTTAAAATCATTTTAGATAATTGTTTTATCGTTGTTTTAGTTTATTTAGTGCATCTAATCATATTATAAAAATGTGGTTTCACCACCATAATTACTTAGGATTTATTGGTCAACCTTAGAACATTTAGTTTTGACAATTGAAAACTTTTATTATTTGCTTGATTTTGAATTTGAATTCGAACGGGATTTGATGCATCTAGAGGTTAACAACAGTAATCGTGGTGACGTGGCATCGTTAATAGGGAATTACTGTAGTGTAACTATCCGGGCGTCACAAATCTCCTCCACTACAAGAAATCTCGTCCCGAGATTTAAGAGGGGAGTAAGGGGAAAGACTAGGTTACGAAATTCTAACGATCCTTCTTGGTCTTGGTTACTCTTCTCGAAGAGGTAGATCCACTACGTTGATGTCTTAATTTCTCTGTTGCAGGTCATCATGATGAAGTCGACGTCCTTTCTTCGGGATCTCCATCGTACTTACGAAAAGGGTAAGGGGTAGCTTCAAAAGGTCAGACCTCTACAAGGTTGCACCCTGGTAGCTAACATCAGGGAAGGTGGCGGAAAGTAACTCTCGAACTAAAACTTAAGAAAATATTGAGAGCAAGTAAGGAGGTACCATGAGAAGTTTCAAGCGGGTAGGCAATCGTTCGTTGCCTAAAACAGAGTGTGAAGGGGGTTCAAAGCAACGGAAATAAGTATTGTATTTAATACCAGAATTGAGGATCCTACGGAAGGTGGCTCGTGAATTACATACGAAGCCAAGCGTGAGGAATAACCTTGGAAACAGGGGGTGTATGGGAGAGTCAGGTTTCGATCCTAGGACCTGTGGGTTATGGGCCCACCATGTTGGTTAAAGTAGAAAGGGCAGTAATGTCTTGCACGATCATGTAAGCAAGGCATGTAAGAGGATAGCCTGTCAGTTATGTTGGCAACAACATCGGTACCAAGGGCGAGGGACGAAGAGAACCATTTTCCTGCTCGTTGGACGAGGCGGACCAATAGGCAAAGTTCCCGTCCGTCGGTGGCTACCGAAATGTCATCAACACTAGAAACAGGGTCTTACTGACAAAGTTGTACATCGAGGTGTTTGCACAAGCAGTGGATTATTACTGCTTATATCGTATAGATCATAGAAAAGGTTTAAACAAACCAATGGAAGAAAATATGATCATCAGATTAAAAAGAACAATGGAAAGGAAAATATGTTTAAACACATATTTCAAGGGTATATCCTTCCCAAGGACAAGCAGAGCAAGATATCCATGACAAGATATAAAGTAGAAAACCATTTAGTTAAGGGGGGAAAGAATCTCATGATATTACCCATACAACGGTGTTAGGATAAATGATAAATAAAATCTAGCATCGTGCTTCAAATGTTCCTATTGCAAATCGGAGTACCATTGACATGCTTCGAGATAGCATTGACATGGTCATCAGGTGAAGATCAGACTTTGGAAACACGAAGGATTCATCAGGAATAACTTGTAGAATAAGTCTTACAGTTTCCTCATGGAAGAATGGATAACCTTGTTGGAAAGGAATCTATAACAACATGGCCTCCGGCCAGGTGTGCTAGGCACGACAGCACCTTACCGGGTCACATAAATACCATTCTTATAACTCTTGGAAATATGTTCCAACCATCATATCTGACCGAGATTCAGATCCGATTGGTGTCAGGATACCTCAGACTTAGGATATCTGGGAAGGAAAGGTGTAACGCAAGTTGACGAGATGACATTGTAAGATTCTCGGGGAAATGAACTATGTAGTGATTTCCGTTATCAGGAGTCCATCATTAACCCAAGGAGAGGACAAGGAGGTGTCTGGTGAACTCAACGGCAATTCACCGAGATTCCCAAAAGATGGATGTCCACAATTAAGTGAACAAGGAGATAACATTGGTCAGATCAAATGATATAAGAAAATATGCTCGAGGAAAACATACATAATTAAACATTGGTTGAAAGGTGCGCCCGAAATATGGGTTGGGTTGCACGACCAATGTCAGAATGGTGATTCAATAGTCAATAGCCTAAGAATGAACTTCCGACCATTAACTTCAAAAATAGGGTTGCTAGAAGGAAAGAATCCAAACAACACCGTTCACTTGTTGGAATTAACACGGGGACCAAGAAAGAATGGTGATGGTGAGAAGTATTTCTATGTCAAGAATTCTCAAGAGGTGGAACAAATCTTAGAACATTCTTGACATAAAGGATGGTAATACTCCAAGGTAAAGAAGAACAATTGTAGGATAGCAAGGAACTCAAGGTATAACACCAAACATGAACAAGCTTGTGTTGGTGGGAAGGCAATAAAGTGGTCGATGATAATACAATTCATCGAGGGCAAGGATGGTATTTCTCATCATGAATTCAATTGATATCCTGGATGAGCTCAGAATGTTGATGATCACGACACCTTTGTCGCGAGAGTTCATGAAGATGTAATCGATCGGCGACGACATCAAGTCAAAGTAATGATGAAGTGAAAGGTTATTGGAACCAAGGGTACGACACAACTCGAAACCAAGCTTGTTGTTCAAGGCGAAATGGTATGACGATGAGGATCGACGTAAGGTTAGTTCATCGTCGAAAATTGTGCTCCGAGAAGAAGGACCGGGTAGCACAAATAAAATCATCAAGACAATGATATAGCCAAACAGGCTAGGAATGGCGTGATCGGGTACAAACTCGTACTTAAAGAAGATTACTAAGAGTTGTTGAACCGTAGTGCGGACTCGGCTCAGTTATCGGTGTCTTTGAGTGTTTAATAACTCAGAGCCCATGAAAAATTGTAATCAGTGAGAATGTAGTACTTGATGAAGAACTCATAAGAAGTTATGCAGTTCCAAGATAATCTCGAGATACCAGGGGGGTAATACTCAAAGACGGATCAAAGTAGAGGTTGGACCGGGGTATTGATCCACAGAAGACAAGTGCTTACACTTGCATCGAAAATGGTATTTAAAGGAGAACATGATCGGAACCACGATTGTAAAAGGGCAGACCCCAGATATAAGATGAACTTATATCAAGGGAATAATTAGTTTTAAAAGAAGCTTCGATGAGAAGATGTACAACGTGTCCATGGGCATGAACATAAAGTTCAAGGTCGACTCCCACTTCTCCAATGTATAACCTTTCATTCACTTCTCACTTTCGAGGAAGTTGTAGTGTTGAAATTTTATCTGGCATAATACCAGGAGTGTATGACTCGTGAAAACTTTCAGGTTCACACGTTTTAGAGAAGGCATATGTTCAACCCATCAGGTTATCGTGGAAATATATACCACAAGCTTCAATAGTAGATATCACCAGCTTGAAAGCAGAGCATGGTTGAGAAAGCAGAGGATACAATTTACCAAAGGCATTATGTATCAGAGGAAAGGCTCACAAGGTTATTGAATATGAAGGGCGTTGTCAGGTAAAATCCAACAATGGATCGGGCGATCCACAACGGAGCTGATGTGAGTATCGGTACTCAATCAGAGGAAGAAAGAATGCACGGGCATCATATTATAGGACAACTGAATAATTTGATGCTTAGATAACAAAGGAATTATGATTTCCAAAACAAAGGATCAGAAGCAGACGCTCTGACCAAGGATGGATAAGTTCAATAGACTTAGGGGCACAACCGACGGCAATTGATTGGTCGAGAACCAGCTCATGTTCAAAAATGATGTCTGAGCCGGAAGGATAATTTAGAAGGGTTGATAGATGATTGTGTGCATTCGCACACATGCTGAATCAATAGGATCAAAATGACGATGCCTAAGGATACTAACGAATATTGCCAGACATATGGAAAGCATCCATAATGCAAGCAGACAAGTATTGCAGAGCAATAAGCTATTAAGGATTTTTGGAGGATCAAATAGTATTTCGAAGACCATTGTGAAACACATGAACAACTGGGGGATGAGCGGATACTCGATAAGTGCGAGAATTATCCATAGGGGTATTCAGGTGACAAGGAATAGCAAGGCGATAAGCTCAAAGGATTATCGAGACAACGACGAGTGTTTCGAGGTATCTGGTAATAACAAGACCAACTGGGGATGAATGTAAGAATAACAACTGCAAGTAGTTATCCATAAGGGTAGACGGTGGAAGGGAATTGCAAATGCGATGAACATAAGTTCTCGAGTTAACAACAGAGAGTATCTTCAGGGTCTTCACGTGCCGTAGACGATCATCATTAATAAGGGGCTCTCCGGGTGAAAGTGATAACGAGATCCTAATGTTAGATTTAGCAAAAATCATTTAACCCGAATAGAAGAGAAATAAGAGTCCCAGAGTATAGGTCGAGGAATAAAAGATCCTAATACCACCCAATGGCGACGTGGGCCCGTAAGGCACACAGCCAAGTTAGTAAAAGTTTTGCAATGGCTAGACTCAACTTCGGCCAAGAAGTTGGAAAGGGGATTCCTACAGGCAGTCGGCTCTGATACCAACTTGTGACGCCCCCGATTTGACCGTACACTAATCATGCACGCAAATGTGTACGATCAAGATCAGGGACTCACGGGAAGATATCACAACACAACTCTACAAATAAAATAAGTCATACAAGCATCATAATACAAGCCAGGGGCCTCGAGGGCTCGAATACAAGTGCTCGATCATAGACGAGTCAGCGGAAGCAACAATATCTGAGTACAGACATAAGTTAAACAAGTTTGCCTTAAGAAGGCTAGCACAAACTGGGATACAGATCGAAAGAGGCGCATGCCTCCTGCCTGGGATCCTCCTAAACTACTCCTGGTCGTCGTCGTCAGCCTGCACGTAGTAGTAGACACCTCCAATGTAGTAGTCGTCGTCGACGCTGGCTCCTGGCTCCTGGACTCCAGCATCTGGTTGCGACAACCAAAAAGAAAGGAAAGGGGAAAAAGGGGGGAGAAAGCAACCGTGAGTACTCATCCAAAGTACTCGCAAGCAAGGAACTACACTACATATGCATGGGTATATGTGAAAGGAGGCCATATCAGTGGACTGAACTGCAGAATGCCAGAATAAGAGGGGGATAGCTAATCCTGTCGAAGACTACGCTTCTGGCAGCCTCCGTCTTGGAGCATGTAGAAGAGAGTAGATTGAAGTCCTCCAAGTAGCATCTCCAAGTAGCATATCCAGGTAGCATCTCCAAGCGCATCTCCAGTCGCATCGCATAGCATAATCCTACCCTGCGATCCTCTCCTCGTCGCCCTGTAGAAAAGCGATCACCGGGTTGTCTGTGGAACTTGGAAGGGTGTGTTTTATTAAGTATCCGGTTCTAGTTGTCATAAGGTCAAGGTACAACTCCAAGTCGTCCTGTTACCGAAGATCACGGCTATTCGAATAGATTAACTTCCCTGCAGGGGTGCACCACATAACCCAACACGCTCGATCCCATTTGGCCGGACACACTTTCCTGGGTCATGCCCGGCCTCGGAAGATCAACACGTCGCAGCCCCACCTAGGCACAACAGAGAGGTCAGCACGCCGGTCTAAATCCTATGCGCGCAGGGGTCTGGGCCCATCGCCCATTGCACACCTGCACGTTGCGTACGCGGCCGGTGAGCAGACCTAGCAACCTCCATTACAAAGGAAGTTGCGTTAACGCAGTCCAACCCGGCGCGCGCCACTCAGTCGCTGACGTCAAGAAGGCTTCGGCTGATACCACGACGCCGGGATACCCATAACTACTCCCGCGTAGATGGTTAGTGCGTATAGGCCAGTAGCCAGACTCAGATCAAATACCAAGATCTCGTTAAGCGTGTTAAGTATCCGCGAATGCCGAACAGGGCCAGGCCCACCTCTCTCCTAGGTGGTCTCAACCTGTCCTGCCGCTCCGCCACAAAGTAACAGTCGGGGGCCGTCGGGAACCCAGGCCCACCTCTACCGGGATGGAGCCACCTGCCCCTTCAACCCCCAACTCCGAACAGTATCACAGGTAATGTAACAGTGTAAAGTATATAGTATATGCCCGTGATCACCTCCCGAAGTGATCACAACCCAGTAGTATAGCATGGCAGACGGACAAGAGTGTAGGGTCACTGATGGACACTAGCATCCTATACTAAGCATTTAGGATTGCGGGTAAGGTATCAATGACTGTAGCAGCAATGACAGGCTATGCATCAGAATAGGATTAACGGAAAGCAGTAACATGCTACACTACTCTAATGCAAGCAGTATAGAGAAGAGTAGGCGATATCTGGTGATCAAAGGGGGGGCTTGCCTGGTTGCTCAGACAAGGAGGGGTCGTCGGTGACGTAGTCGTACACGGTGGCATCAGCGTCGGTCTCGTAGTCTACCGGAGATAAGAGGGGGAAGAAACAATGAATACAATGCAAACATAAACACGACGATGCGTGACGTGACAATGAGCGGTGCTAGGTGTGCCCTAACGTGGTATGAGGTGGTACCGGTTAAGGGGGAAAACATCCGGGAAAGTATTCCCGGTGTTTCGCGTTTTCGGGCAGAGGAGCCGGAGGGGGAAAGTTGCGAGTTCGATAGGTTAGGGTGTGTGGCGGACGAACGGACTGCGTATCTGGATTCGTCTCGTCGTTCTGAGCAACTTTCATGTACAAAACATTTTCATCCGAGTTACGGTTTATTTTATATTCATTTTTAAAGATTTAATCAACTTATAAATTATTATTATTAATTTAATCCGAAAATGGCATTACTGCATCAGCATGACGTCAGCATGACGTCATCAGTCAACAGAGGTGTTGACTGGGTCAAGCTGACGTGTGGGTCCCGCATGTCATTGACTGTTTCAGTTAATTAAGTTAATTAGTTAATTAGGTTAATTAATCTTAATTAGTTACTTTAAACAGAATTAGTTAAGTTAATTATTTAGTTAATTAATTAATTAATATTTAATTTTATCTATCTATTTACTTATTTATTTATTTTAATTCCCCTTTTTTTTTAAAACATTCTGGGGCACGGGCCCCGTTTGTCATAGGGCTAGGGTTAGATTAATTAGGGCCATTAGTGGCTTAACCACGTGGCCACGTCAGCATTTTACGGCGGCTAACCGCCGACGCTAAACAGGGGCGGCAGAGCTTGTCGGCCGGCCATCCCCGGCGACGGCTGGAGCTGTGGGTGGGCTCGGCAGGCGCATCGCGACGACGGGCACCAGATGGTGGCCGTGGGGGCTACTGGAGGTGGGCTGCAGGGGCGCCGGCGTTGAGCGGAGCAGCGCGGGGCTCGGCCTCGCAGCGGGCACGCCGTGTGTAGGGAGCAGGGCGCGGCCACGGTGCGTGCACGGGCACGGGACGGCACGGGCGTGCAGTGGCCGGACGAGGAGAGGATGGCTCGCGGTGGCCGACGGCGATGCCAACAGCGGCGGTGGTCGCGAGCGCGTGCGCGTGCGTACAGAGACAGGGGGAGGAGGATATGTCGGGGCCTCACCACGGGGCCGTGGGGTCTAGGCAGTGGGGCGTGGGGAGGACGACGGGGACGCGAGGGCGACGGGGAGGCAGTCCGGCGAGTCGGCGGCGCGAGCTCGTGGAGGCCGTTCGGGGAGGACGAGGACGGGTCGGCGATGGTGGCGGGGTCGACTACGGGGGAGAGGTCGAGGCGGCGAGGTCTCCGGGCGGTGGCGGTGCGGCACACAGCGACGGCGCCGATGTCCAAGGGCGTCGGGCTCGTTGCCCCTTCCCGATCCAGATCGGGTCGGGGAAGAGGGGCGAGGGGGAAGGAGAGCCGGAGAGGCGGCGACGAGGAGGACGGCGAGGCGAAGGCGCCGATGCACGCGAGGGGATCGGGCGCGGGGAGATCCTCTCCCCGG
>NC_057812.1:607055942-607064231 GCF_018294505.1 Triticum aestivum
TTTTTTTATTCTATTTCTTTTCAGTTTTCTTTTATTTTAGTTTTATAAAATTTAAAAGCGACAACTAATTTGGTGTTATTAAATAGGTCACAGCCCCAAATATTCTGGCACCTTAAATAAAGTGTTTTGCATGTGCTTATTATTTTAAAATCATTTTAGATAATTGTTTTATCGTTGTTTTAGTTTATTTAGTGCATCTAATCATATTATAAAAATGTGGTTTCACCACCATAATTACTTAGGATTTATTGGTCAACCTTAGAACATTTAGTTTTGACAATTGAAAACTTTTATTATTTGCTTGATTTTGAATTTGAATTCGAACGGGATTTGATGCATCTAGAGGTTAACAACAGTAATCGTGGTGACGTGGCATCGTTAATAGGGAATTACTGTAGTGTAACTATCCGGGCGTCACATCTGTAGAATAATTTGTTTAATAAATTGTTTAATAACTATCCGGGCATTGAACACTTTTTACATTACATGAACAATTTGTTTAATAAATGACTATTTATATTTTGCCAGTTCCTCCTTTGTGGCAGAGTGAGCACCTTGACTAAGATAAAATGACTCTTTCATTCTTGCAGCCTATTCTTGTTTAATAAATTGACTTTGTTATGTAGAACTTCAGGAACCTCATTTCGTTTGAGAGATAGTGGAGTTTATTCTTTAAACATTTACATCAACGAGCGTGTCGGTGGCTTGAGTACCATTTTCTAATCATATGAACATCATTTTAAAATTCATTCAGCACATGTTTTAGAATTTACATCAGCAATATGAAAAATGGCCAAACATTTTTTAATTACATGAAACACTTTAAAAAGATACATGTGCAATTTCAGAAGCACATGAATGGCTGGAATATTTTTTAGACATACTGTTTTTACTCTTTGTACTTCTAAATGATTATATATAAATCAGCAAAATATCTTTTCTGGATTTGGGAGAAAAAACAGTATGCCGCACTGGTCGAAGCCCCGTCCCCTAGCTGCCACTCAATGAGACTGTAGCAGTTGGATTGGGCCTCCCCAGCTGCAGCTTTTGCGAGCGGGCTGGGCAGCGAGAAAGGATTACGTAGCGGCATTCTGGACCGCGCGGGGAATCCTTGACAAGAGAGCAACGGTTAGCGTATCTCTAGGCAGCTTTGTTCTTAAAAAAAAATTAAAGTCGAGCTAAAGATCTCGCGGATATGCATAGTCGGGGATTTCGAGGTGAGCTCTCCGGAGCCTGGCCGGCCGGAGTCAGTGAAAGTCAGGCATATCTCCACGGACGGGCATGCAGCGCTCGAACGTGTCCCGCCATGCGTCGACCGGTCGACGTGCATGCCGTTTCGATTGTTTGCCCGCCGCTTCCCACGTCCACCGTAAACATCGACGTTTCCACTATAAATGAGCACTGCACTACGCAGCATTCCCTCACGCAAGAGAGCGGCTCCTTCTTAATCTTCTGAGACTGATGGAGGCGAGAGCCAACTTAGAGCTATGGGTGGGAAAGGTGGCGGAGGTGGTGGCGGTGGAAAGGGAGGAGGAGGAGGTGGCGGGAAGGGTGGAGGCGGACGCAGCGGTGGCAAGGGTGGAGGGGGAGATGGAGGCGGGGCGAGGAGCGGCGGAGGAGGAGGTGGGAAAGGTGGTGGAATCGGAGGAGGGTCTGCCAAGTCCGGCGGCGGGGGCGGGCACGTTGGGATGGGAAAGTCAGGCGGCGGCGGCGGGGGAGACGGCATGATGAGGGCCCCCGGCGTGGACGGCTACATCGCCCGCTCCGGCTTCGAGGCCAACCCCCAGGGCTACTTCGCGGGTCTCCACCACGGAGAGGCCGCCAAGTAGAGACGTTCTACTGCATCAGCTCCTGTCTCAGCTAGGCTGCCGCCCCTGGTCACTAGTGTTGACCAATGTTTGTAGCTACTCCAATAATGTATAGACTGCCCGCGTGAGAACAGCCTAGCAAGCTACTTTTATCTTGTAATCCAAGTCGATCGATCTGACCGTTAGCTAGTAACGCAATGCATGATGGGGTCGACGCTTGTACCTCTAATATAAGTGAATGTACGTCCCTGTTAATTAATCATGTGGGTGCTGGTTTTCCAGATGCATCTGTAATTCCTATGTGTTGTAGGAGTATCTCGCAAAAAATAAATTCTGTATGTGCTGTGCACGCAAGCAAATTAATACCGTGTTTTTGATCGAAGGCGAATGGCTCTGTAACGTACTCCCTCCGTTCCGAAGTTCCGAATTACTTCTCTTAGATACGGAGGTATCTGGCACTAAAATAAGTCTAGATACGGATACTAAAATAAGTCTAGATACATTCGTATCTAGACAAATCCAAGACAAGTACTCTCTCCGTCTCAAAATTCTTGTCTTAGATTTGTCTAGATGCGGATATATCTAATACTAAAACATGATTTGATATATACGTATTTAGATAAATTTAAAATAAGAATTTTGGGACAAATGGAGTAATTCGAAACGGAGGGAGTACGTACGTGTGTAAATTTTCTCTGCGAATGACGTGCGTCTAGTGCAGAAGGTTGTGAAGCTGGCGCATGTTGAGATGGATTCGGCATTTCGGCTACACGAACGGGTTGCTGGTTTTTCTAGTTTCGTGTCCTACAGTCTAATCCAAAAATTCTGTTGTTATGAGCACTCACCGTAGGAGAGAGTCGCGGTCAAATGGCAGTTTTGAAATCGCATCAATACGTGCCACACTCGTTGATTCCTAGGCGTGTTCTTCGTTGTTTGGCCAGTGTAATTCTCCCTCCTTGGATTCATCTACAAGCATGGGTTTGAGCCAAATATTGGTTTGATGTCAAAAATTGGCATGCCAATGTTTAGCATCGGGTCAAATATTGACTACTAATTGATTGTTATCAAATTGTCTTGTCTATCTCATATAGTCACTAGTAGAAAACAGGGCTTTGGTCCAGGCCGGGTCAGCCCATTAGTCCCGGTTCAGTCCAGAACCGGGACCAATGTTGGCATTGGTTCCGGTTCGTGAACCCAGGGGACCGGCCGGGCACGTGGGCCATTGGTCCCGGTTCATCTGGACCTTTTGGTCCCGGTTGGTGGGATAAACCGGGACCAATGCGCCTCGCTCCTGGCCTACCACCATTGGTCCCGGTTGGTGGCTTGAACCGGGACCAAAGGCTCCCCTTTAGTCCCGCCTCATGTCATCAATCGGGACCAATGAGGTGCCTATATATACCCCTCGCTCGCGAGCAGAGCACCCCAGTGCTCTGTTTTTCTCTGGCTGAGGGGGAGAAGGCTTGGTGGTGCTCTAGCTCACCTCCTATGCATACAAGGTGTTCGATGAAATGGCCGAGCCACACTACTTAAGTTTTCTCCTCTCCAAGCTCGACCTCCAAACTCTATTTTCCATAATATTTGTCTAGGTTTAGCGGTCCGTCACGCCCCGTCCCCGTCTTCACCGCCGTCGATCACCCGCGCCGAGCTCATCGCCGGCACTACCGTGGTGAGCCTCTTGTTCTTATCTTCTTTCTGAAAGGAAAAATATTCTTACTTGTATGATTACATAGATACTTGTATTATTTTCTTACTTTTATTATTGCATCTTATATAGTGCGATGATTTTGGTATCCACCCCCGTCGGCCCTCGTCCTGTCTATGATTCGGATGTGATATATATATTATCTTTATAACTATTGGTTCATTTATTGTTTATGAAAATTATGCCGACCAACATGACATAGATTTTATTTATGCAGGATGTATGTGAATCGGAAATGCCAACCGACCCTATTGTCGAGAGGTTAAATTTAGTTGAAGAAGAAAACAATTTGTTGAAGGAAAAAATAAAAAAAATTGAGGAGGAGAAGATGATATTGGAGTTGCATGTTGCGGATGTCGTCGATGATCACAAGATCAAGATTGATGCAATGCGCTTGAAGATTAGAAAGATTAGAAAATATGCCATTCATACCGAGGCTTGGTATCATTATGCCGCTGGATCAATTGTTACCTTGGTTGCGATTATGATCGCATTTGTTTTCGCATTGAAATGTTTTACATAGTTTTAATGTATGGTTTAATTAATTAGATGCTCTGGAGAGCTATATGTTGTTAGATGAGAACTATGTATGCACTTTGGTTTTAATGTGATGATGAACTTCTATTAATTTGGATACTTAATTATATATAATGCACGCAGATGAACCGGCAATGGATGTACGGTGACAGACACACCCGCGAGTACATTAAGGGCGTGCATGAGTTTCTCGATGCGGCTGAGGCAAACAAGCAGAATGATTTTATGTGTTGTCCATGCACTGAATGTGGGAATACGAGGTCTTACTCTAACCGAAAAATCCTTCACTCCCACCTGCTTTATAAGGGTTTCATGCCACACTATAATGTTTGGACAAGGCACGGAGAAATAGGGGTTATGATGGAAGACGGCGAAGAAGAAGAGTACGATGACAACTATGTGCCCCCTGAATACGGTGATGCTGCAACGTGGGAGCTGGTGAAGATCAAGAGGAACCAGACGATGTGCCCAATGATGCTGCAACGGGTGAAGCTGCTGAAGATCAAGAGGAACCAGACGATGTGCCCGATGATGATGATCTCCGCCGGGTCATTGTCGATGCAAGGACACAATGCGAAAGTCAAAAGGAGAAGCTGAAGTTCGATCGCATGTTAGAGGATCACAAAAAAAGGTTATACCCCAATTGCGAAGATAGCAACACAAAGCTCGGTACCGTACTGGAATTGCTGCAGTGGAAGGCAGAGAATGTTGTGGCTGACAAAGAATTTGAGAAGCTACTGAAAATATTGAAGAAGAAACTTCCAAAGGATAACGAATTGCCCGACAGTACATACGCAGCAAAGAAGGTCGTATGCCCTCTAGGATTGGAGGTGGAGAAGATACATGCATGCCCTAATGACTGCATCCTCTAACGCGGTGCATACAAGGATCTGAACGCATGCCCGGTATGCGGTGCATTGCGGTATAAGATCAGACGAGATGACCATGATGATGTTGACGGCGAGCCCCCTAGGAAGAGGGTTCCTGCGAAGGTGATGTGGTATGCTCCTATAATACCACGGTTGAAACGTCTGTTCAAAAATGAAGAGCATGCCAAGTTGATGCGATGGCACAGTGAGAACCGAAAGAAAGATGGAAGTTGAGAGCACCCGCTGACGGTCGCAGTGGAGAAAAATCGAGAGAAAGTATTGGGATGAGTTTGCAAAGGACCCAAGAAATGTATGGTTTGCTTTAAGCGCGGATGGCATTAATCATTTCGGGGAGCAGAGCAGCAATCACAGCACCTGGCCCATGACTCTATGTATGTATAACCTTCCTCCTTGGATGTGCATGAAGCGGAAGTTCATTATGATGCCAGTTCTCATCCAAGGCCCTAAGCAACCCGGCAACGAAATTGATGTGTACCTAAGGCCATTAGTTGAAGAACTTTTACAGCTGTGGAATGAAAACGGTGTACGTACGTGGGATAAGCACAGACAGGAGGAACTTAACCTTAAGGCATTGCTGTTTGTGACCATCAACGATTGGCCCGCTCTCAGTAACCTTTCAGGACAGACAAATAAAGGATACCACGCATGCACGCACTGTTTAGATGACACTGAAAATATATACCTGGACAAATGCAGGAAGAATGTGTACCTAGGCCATCGTCAATTTCTTCCGACCAACCATCAATGTCGAAAAAAGGCAAGCATTTCAAAGGCGAGGCAGATCACCGGAAGAAGCCCGCCATGCGCACCGGTGATCACGTGCTTGCTATGGTCAATGATTTACACTACGTAATCTTTGAAAAGGGTCCCGGTGGACTAGCTGTTCCGAATGACGCTGAGGGACACACACCCATATGGAAGAAGAAATCAATATTTTGGGACCTACCCTACTGGAAAGACCTAGAGGTCCGCTCCTCAATCGACGTGATGCACGTGATGAAGAACCTTTGCGTGAACCTGCTAGGCTTCTTGGGCGTGTATGGGAAGACAAAAGATACACCTGAGGCACGGGAGGACCTGCAACGTTTGCACGAAAAAGACGGCATGCCTCTGAAGCAGTATAAAGGTCCTGCCAGCTACGCTCTTACGAAAGAAGAGAAAGAAATCTTCTTTGAATGCCTGCTCAGTATGAAGGTCATGACTGGCTTCTCGTCGAATATAAAGGGAATAATAAATATGTCAGAAAAAAAGTTTCAGAACCTAAAGTATTATGACTGCCACGTGATTATGACACAATTACTTCCGGTTGCTTTGAGGGGGCTTCTACCGGAAAACGTCCGATTAGCCATCGTGAAGCTATGTGCATTCCTCAATGCAATCTCTCAGAAGGTGATCGATCCAGAAATCACACCAAGGCTAAGGAGTGATGTGGCGCAATGTCTTGTCAGTTTCAAGCTGGTGTTCCCACCATCCTTCTTCAATATCATGACGCACATCCTAGTTCATCTAGTCGACGAGATTGTCATCCTGGGGCCCATATTTCTACACAATATGCTCCCCTTTGAGAGGTTCATGGGAGTCCTAAAAAAATATGTCCGTAACCGTGCTAGGCCAGAAGGAAGCATCTCCATGGGCCATCAAACAGAGGATGTTATCGGGTTTTGTGTTGACTTCATTTCTGGCCTTAAGAAGATAGGTCTCCCTAAATCGCGGTATGAGGGGAGACTGATTGGAAAAGGCACTCTTGGAAGAGACTCAATAATATGCAGGGACGGATATTCTTGGTTTCAAGCAAACTACACAGTTCTACAGAACTCTACCTTGATGACCCCATATATCTATAAACACAAGAACAGTCTGCGCTCTAAACACCCGGAGCAGTGCGACGACTGGATTACATGTGAACACATCAGGACTTTCAGCAGTTGGTTGGAAACACGTCTCAAAGGTGACAACATTGTTTGTGATGAGTTGTACTTGTTGTCCAGGGGACCATCTTTGACTGTATTGACTTACAAAGGATACGAGATAAATGGAAATACATTTTACACGATCGCCCAAGATCAAAAGAGCACCAACCAAAACAGCGGTGTCCGCTTTAATGCAGCAACCGAGAGCGGAAAGGACACATATTATGATTACATAGTGGACATATGAAAACTTGACTACGGACCTGATTTTAAGGTCCCTTTGTTTAAGTGAAAATGGGTCAATCTGTTAGGCGGCGGGGTACAGGTAGACCCACAGTACGGAATGACAACAGTGGATCTAAAAAATCTTGGGTACACTGACGAACCGTTTGTCCTAGCCAATGATGTGGCACAGGTTATCTATGTGAAGGACATGTTTACCAAACCAAAAAAAAGAAAAGATAATGAAGCGAATACATCATACGATGAGCCAAAGCGCCACATAGTTCTTTCAAGAAAAAGGGACATCCTAGGAGTGGACGGCAAGACAAACATGTCTGAAGATTATGAAAAGTTTCATGAAATTTCTCCCTTCAATATCAAGGCTGACCCAAGCATCCTAATAAACAATGAAGATTATCCATGATTACGGTGCAATAAGCAAATGACACAAACGAAGAAAAAGTGAAGACTTTCTCCCGCAACTATTATGATAATACCATGCCAACTTTGTAACACACGAACATGCTATCATTGTCCGTTTTGTACATGCACATGCTATGTGGGTGAAATTATGATACCATGCCAACTTTCAACTTTTTCAGAGTTCATTTGAAATGCTTTCATGTCTTATGGTTCGGCCCTCGTAATACCATGACCATTAGTCCCTGACCCATGCCAACTTTCAACTTTCAACTTTCTAAAACTAATGGCACTAACAGAAAGTTTATAATTTTTCTCCTCGCCCCTAGCCCATGACCATTAGTCCCGGTTTCTGCCACAAACCGGGACTAAAGGGTTGGTCCTCGTTGCGGGCAGAGTTTAGTCCCACCTCGCCAACCGAAGGGGGCTCATACCGGTTTATAAGCCCTTCCCTTTCTGCCTTGTTGAACTTCTTTCAAAGTGAAAATAGATGCCCTAATAGAGAAAAGTTTAACCTAAATTCATAGTGAATTTCTCTGAAATTCATAGAAATTTACTAGGAATTTAGGTTGAATTTTCTCTATAAGCGCATCTATTCTCTTTTTTTAGTAAGTTAATCACAAACTTGTGATTCAAACAATTTTCAAAGAATTCAAATTTTAACTATTCAAATTTAAAAACTAATGGCACTAACAGAAAGTTTATAATTTTTCTAAAACTAATAGCACTAACTGAAAGTTTATAATTTTGCTAACCTAAAAGCAAACAAAATTAAAATTTAAAGCAAAAAACAAAAAAAA
>NC_057812.1:607064650-607065359 GCF_018294505.1 Triticum aestivum
GTAGAAACAAAATAAAATAAATAAAGCAACAAAGAAAACAAAAAAAGTGTTTTCAAATTTGAAAACTAATGGCACTAACAGAAAGTTTATAATTTTTCTAAAACTAAAAGCAAAAAGAATTAAAAAATAAAGCAAAAAACAAAATAAAATAAATAATGGAGAAAACGAAACAAAAAATTGGAAAAAAATTAAATATAACAACAATAAGTATTTTGTTGTAAGTAGAAACAAAAAAAAACAAAAAAGTGCCACCTACTGGGCACCCACGGCCTGAATACGACTAGAAACCCTACCATGGGCCAGGATTCAGGCTCGCAGGAGGCCCAGTAGGCCCAGAGGCACACATTGCACGGTTAGGCCCGAAAGCCTACTTTAGAGAGGAGCTCGAGAGGGAAGGCGCACCGCACCTTATAAATAGGTGCGGCTCCCTCTCAACTAGCAAGGTGGGACTAAACATTTGGGTGCGGGGCAGCACAAGGCCTTTGGTCCCGGTTGGTGGCATCAACCGGGACTAAAGGGGGCATTGGTCACGGTTCGTGGCACCAACCGTGACCAATGCCCCCCTTTAGTTCCGGTTGGTGCCACCTACCGGGACTAAAGGGGGCCATTGGTCACGGTTGGTGCCACGAACCATGACCAATGCGCCGTCTATATAAGCAAGACTTGTGAAAAATTTCGTTCAGTTCTTCCATCGCGCCCCGACGACGCC
>NC_057812.1:607065369-607066785 GCF_018294505.1 Triticum aestivum
GCCTCGCCGCGCCCCAGCTGCCACGCGCCTCCGTCGCCTCTGCCTCGCTGTGGTCTGGGCCGGCACCGCCCCCCTCTTCCCCCTTTTTTTTGCAAACACATATATGTTTTTTTCCTGGAGATTATATGTATATGTATGAGTATATGATGATGTATGAGTATATGTATGTGCTGAAAAGATAGATTTTTAGAAAAAAATACTATTTTTTCTGTTGATGATATGATGATGTTTTTTTTCATATATGCATTTTTCATATATGTATTAATTTTTTTAAGTTGTTAGTAGATATCGATTTTAGGTTAGTGCATTTTATCACTGATTTTAGGTTAGTTGATCGATTTAGTGCACTTTATGTTTGTTGCATTTTAGGTTAGTGCATTTGCTAAGTGATATTAAGAAAGGAAGGAAAAGAAGGATAGGAAAGAAGAAAATAAGAAGAGGAAAGAAAGAACAAGAGGAGAGGAAGAAAAGGAGAAATAAATAAGAAGAAGAAAAAAGAAGAAAAAGAAGAGGAGAAGAAGAAAGGAATAGTGGAGAAGAAGAGAAAATAGAATATTCTATTTTCTCTTCTTCTCCACTATTCCTTTCTTCTTCTCCTCTTCTTTTTCTTCTTTTTTTCTTCGATCTTCTCCTCTAGCTATTCCTTTCTTCGAGGGTTCTATAGGGTCGAGGGATCAAGGGTCGAGGGTTCCAGGGTCGTCTAGGGGTTGAGGGTTCCAGGGTCGTCGAGGGTTCGAGGGGTCGAGGATCGCCGAGGGGTCGAGAGAGGTTTCCTAGTGTCAAAGTATTGAAGAAATCCATGGCTTCATCATTAGCCGGAAATAACCAGGGCATGACGAAGTCCTCCAAACTTATTTTGGAATGGTGTCCCGGATAGGATAATTTGTCTTTTTGTATGAATTTCAGCAAAGGCCTTCCAAATAACGATATTTGGAAGGTTCTTGCTGAACTTTGTACCAAAAAGTGAATTATCTTATATGGGACTCCGTTCCAAAATAACTTTGAAGAGCTTCGTACCATCATGCACCTGTTACTTTCGCCTAATGATGAAGACATGGTTTTGTTGAATCCTTTGACACTAGGCAACCTCCCGAGCCCTCGGCGATCTTCTCGAACATGAGAGGAAGAAGAGGATAAAAAAAGAAGAGGAAGAAGAAAAAAAAGAGGAGAAGAAAGAATAGAGGAGATCTTCTCCTCTATTCTTTCTTCTCCTCTTTTTTTTCTTCTTCTTCCTCTTTTTTTTATCGGGAACGAGGGTTGTCGAGGGTCGTCGAACGGTAGAGGAAACCCTAAATAGCAAGTATCGTGGGTGTGAGATACATGTGGCCATCGGTGCCGGACACTACATCCATGTCCCACAAGTGACGTGGGCTGAGGAGAAACCCTAAATAGAAAGTATCGTCGATGTGAGATACA
>NC_057812.1:607067263-607073437 GCF_018294505.1 Triticum aestivum
CGTCCCACAAGTGGCGCGGGCGCCCGCGCCACTTATGGGACGTGGATGTAGTGTCCGAACCGACGGCCACATGTATCTCACACCAACGGCCACATGTATCTCACACCCATGATACTTGCTATTTAGGGTTTCTTCTATCGCTCGGTGACCCTCGACGACCCTCGTTCCCGATAAAAAAAAAGAGGAGGAAGAAGAAAAAAAGAGGAGAAGAAAGAATAGAGGAGTAACTCCTCTATTCTTTCTTCTCCTCTTTTTTTCTTCTTCCTTTTCTTTTTTATCCTTGAAGCGTTGTCGAGGCCACCCCAAACCCTAGAGAAGCAGCGTCGAGGCCACCCCAAACCCTAGAGAAGCAGCGTCGAGGCCACTAATTAATATTAGTTCTACGTTTTTACCACTAATATATCCATCTGTCATGTTTGAATAATAATTGCCATGTTGTCAATATTTGTAGAAACTATGGACACCGTCCGAGACGAAGTACAAGAAGAGTTGTTGGGGGACATAATCGCACGAGGAAGTGATGCCATCTGCTCGTTGTTTCTCAACGACATCGATGGTCTGGAAGTAGCTGGCTATGATTATGATGGCTCCGGTGACCTAATGCCGGTGCAAGAAGGAGACCGTGAGGACGGCTCCGGTGACCCAATGTCGGTGCAAGAAGGAGACCATGTTGACGTCTCCGGTGACCGAACCGAGTCCGGCCAGGTATATATATTAGTTAAGCTTCTGCTGACTAGCTAATTGATGCATTCATTGTTTTGGTATGTACACATATTAATTAAGTCTTTGTTCTTTTTTCTAGCCCTCCGGATCAAGCACAACTTCGGTAAAGAGACGAGACCCAAAGATTGAGCAGGGACTAGTAACCGTCTTAGACTCAAGATGAAAAGATCCCCAGGACTATGCAGACATGACTCAAATACTCGAGAAGTAAGTTAAATCGATCATTATCCACCATATCAGCAACTTTGTTCATTTCCTGATATATCAAGTAATTGTTTTCTTTGTCCGGCAGGGTTTGGAGAAAATTCACCAGAAAAGCTCCGGGACTGCTGAAGGAGCTGCAATTTAGACACCCGAAAGTAAGTACTATAGTAGCATGTTCCGCGCATCTACTAGTGATTCAAGCGCTAGTTTCATCAATACCATTTGGCATTCTTGCTTATCAATTTGATTGACCTCTATTTCTTGTAAAGTGGTTGTGGCAGGAACAAGGGAATGATTTCTGTGAATACTATGTTTGTGAGTCCATCCGCCACACGACCTGTGAGCGGGGCTACACTGAAGAACAATATGAAGTACGCAAATAACAACATTCACAATTTTATTTTATTACCATCATTTGTGTTGAGTTTCATTCATTCATATATATATGTATTGACCCCCTTCTTTAAATTAGATGTTTCGGAAGCGGGATGAACTCCTAGAGCCAGCTCGCATGCGAGCAATTCAAGAGAAATTGGCGGCATTCTTTCTTGACCACGTAATCGCTGAAGACGGAGAATACTATGTGGACCCTGAGTCCATATGATTATATTTGTAAGAGATAATTATTGTATATATGTAGCCGGTAGTGTTGGATAGATATACGAGAACTTGTTGTTCGACCAATCTCTCGGAAAAGGAGAGGTGGTCGATATCACTTCTCTCTGTATGCATATATGTTCATGACGATGTTTTGTTTCGTTCATTTGCTTACTAGCTAGCTAGCGTGTCTAGTCCTCTCTATACGTATGTATAGTACGTAGCGTCGACCAAGCACAAACATAAGAGAGGACACTTCTCTCTATTAATTATAGCTAGCTAACATAATATATGAAACACCTAAATTAACCCCCAAAACCCCCAAACCCCTCCCCTTTCAAAAAAAAAACAAAAACCCCAGCCACAGAAATGCTGACGCGTGGATGCCTATTGGTCCCGGTTGGTGTCACCAACCGGGACCAAAGAGTCTCCTGCCTGGGCTCCGCGCACAGGCCACGTGGAGGCCCATCTATCCCGGTTCTGGATTGAACCGGGATTAAAGGGACAGGGCATTAATACCGACCCTTTAGTCCCGGTTTCAGAACCGGGACAAAAGACCCTTACGAACCGGGACAACAGGCCCTTTTTCTACCAGTGAGTGTCAATATTTGACAATGCCAACATTTAGCTAGCCACAACATTGATAGTTCATGCTCGAAGCTCCACCGTGCGGCGCGAGGCGTTGCAGTGTACGCCATCAGCCTTGCTACCTTTTAGTACTTCCTCTATTCTATATTATAAAAATATTTTTCAAGCTTTATTAGTTTGAAAAACCTTCTTATATTATGGGACGGAGGGAGTACTATTTCAGGGATCCGCTAGAGATACCCTCAAACACTAAAGACACAATTTACATAAATTTGACTACAATGTAGTTAAAAATTATGTGGATCAAAACTGCTCGCCTGACTATTGGTTTGCCATCTCATTTTTCATTTTTAAATATTTTATAAAACTAACTAATATTTTCTAAATTTGTATTCATGACCATTTTATATCATGAATATTTAATAAAAAACCGTGAACATTTTTTGTTTGAACCAAATTCGTCAAAACCCCAAGAAAATATAGCCGATTTTTTCAAAGCCAGCAAAATAGGAAGAGTGTGCCGAGCATAGAAAAAGCAGAAAAAAGCAAGATAAGCGGAGCAGGCATGGAGCGAACCGAGCGAGGGAGTTCATGGGCCGCGGCCTAGTGCTCGTTTTAGCGGCTACTAGGCGCTAAGAGCGCTAGTTTTAAAAGAAGGCGCTAAGACCGCTAACCGCTAAATAGGAGCTCCCTTGGCTTGGGTGCTCCTAATTGGCGCATAGGGTGAAAATGTTATATCTGACTTATAGGGAGACTAACATATGTCTCACAGAAGGTTTTACTCCACGCTACTGCGATGGTCCATTTTTATCTTTTTTTAGTTCACTGGTTTCGGTCGAGTTCACTGATTTCGTTAGCTAGGAATTTTTTTTTTGACATTTGATTTTTTTTTTTCTGTTTCTTCCTTGGTTTTTTTATTTTTCTTTGTTATCTCACCAGTTTTTGTCATTTCTTTCTTGGTTTTCATTGGTTTTTGTTCCATTGTATAGTTTAAACTTTGTATATTTTTGGTTTTCATTGATTTTTAAATGTTTGTGTAAAGTATTTTTGGTAACATAATATTTAGAATCTATAGCATATGTCCTCCCGCGCTGTGTGCCGGCCCAGTCTCGCGCTCGCCCAGGTGAGGTGGCCCTACGTCTTGCTATAAGGGAGACATAGGCGCGCCCGGGGTGTTGCGGGGTCTTGCTATAAGGGAGACATAGGCGCGCCCAGGTTAAAATCGAGGCGGAGAAGAGGTTGAAAGAACTTCTCCGCGAAGAAGAATTGAAGTGGGCATTACGGGCCAAGGTCCGCAAAGTTGTCCAGGGGGACGCGAATACCCAATTCTTTCACTTAATTGCTAATGGCAAACATAGAAAGAAGAGAATCTTTGAGCTTGAGCAAGACGAAGGCACCATTTTAGGACAGGACAACCTAAAAACCTATATAACTGAATATTACAAGCAGTTATTTGGACCTCCCGAGGATAGCTATGTGTCCCTTGATGAGTCCAGGATTGAGGATGTACCTCAATTATCGGCTGCCGATAATGATATTTTGGTTGCCCCGTTCTCAGAGAAGAGGTGTTTGATGCTATTGCACAGATGAAAAACAATAAGGCTCCTAGACCGGATGGATTCCCGGCTGAGTTTTACAAAAAGTGCTGGCACATTATTAAGGGGGATTTGTTACCTGTGTTCCATGATCTGTTCTCTGGACAGCTTCATTTATTTCACTTGAACTTTGGAACTATCACATTGCTTGCTAAGAAAACGGATGCTGTGAGAATAGAGCAGTTCAGGCCGATCTGCCTTCTTAATGTTAGTTTCAAAATCTTCACCAAGGTCGGGACTAATAGGCTTACACAGATTGCACATTCTGTGGTGCAACAGTCCCAAACCGCTTTCATGCCGGATAGAAACATCCTTGAAGGGGTGGTTGTCCTTCATGAAACGCTCCATGAAATCCATTCTAAAAAACTTGATGGAGTAATTTTTAAGGTGGATTTCGAGAAAGCGTACGATAAAGTCAAATGGCCATTCCTTCAACAGGCATTGCGTATGAAAGGTTTCGATGAAGCCTGGCGCCGCCAGGTTAAATCGTTTACGCAAAAAGGTAGTGTTGGAATTAAGGTGAATGACGATATTGGTCATTATTTCCAAACACATAAAGGCCTAAGACAAGGAGATCCGATGTCCCCTATCCTATTTAACATCGTGGTGGATATGTTAGCACTTATGATAGGAAGGGCTAAGGAGAATGGTCAAGTAGGTGGCTTAGCACCTCATCTTGTTGATGGAGGTGTATCCATTCTTCAGTACGCTGATGATACAATCATCTTTATGGAGCATGATTTGGCCAAGGCAAGAAATATGAAGCTGGTGTTATGCCTTTTTCGAACAATTGACCGGGCTTAAGATTAACTTTCACAAGAGTGAGTTGTTCTGCTTTGGTAGAGCCAAGAAAGAACAAGAGGCTTATAGGCAATTGTTTGGGTGTGATTTGGGGGCATTACCTTTTTCTTACCTAAGTATACCAATCCACCACCGTAAGCTGACAAATCGAGAATGGAAGTGCATCGAAGATAGATTTGAAAAGAAACTGAGTTGCTGGAAGGGTAAGCTCATGTCATACGGAGGCCGACTAATTTTGATTAATTCGGTGCTCACGAGTATGCCTATGTTTCTTCTATCGTTCTTTGAAGTCCCAGTTGGGGTTAGGAAAAGACTGGACTTTTATCGATCGCATTTCTTCTGGCAGGGTGATGAACTAAAAAGAAAGTACCGGCTAGCTAAATGGGATATCATCTGTAGACCGAAATACCAAGGGGGGCTTGGTATTGAAAATCTTGAAGTTAAGAACAGATGCCTTCTTAGTAAGTGGCTGTGGAAGCTCGCCCATGAGACTGATGCCACGTGGGCACAAATTCTGCGTAGCAAGTACCTTCAGACCAAAACTTTGTCACAAGTGACGGTTAGGCCAACTGACTCGCCTTTCTGGAAAGGACTAATGAAAGTCAAAAATCACTATTTAATAGGGCAAAGTTTATTATTGGCAACGGTGCTAGTACACGGTTCTGGGAGGATACTTGGCTCGGAGAGACACCCTTGGCCATTCAATACCCGTCTTTATATTGTATTGTTCAACATCGTGAGGTGTTCGTTGCAACGATATTTCAATCTATCCCCCTTAATATTCAGTTTAGACGGTCGCTAGCGGGCAATCGTTGGGAAGAATGGCTCCGTCTAGTTAGGAGGCTGATGGAGGTTCAACTTTCCCAGCAACCAGATGAATTATGCTGGAAGCTAACTAGGTCTGGGGTATTCACAGTCAAATCAATGTATATTGATGTTATCAACTCGAGCTTCATTCCTACTTCCAAGCATGTTTGGGCTGTCAAAGTTCCTTTGAAAATAAAAGTGTTTATGTGGTTTGTCCACAAACAAGTCATTTTAACTAAGGACAACCTGACAAAGCGTAATTGGATAGGATCTACTAGGTGTAGTTTCTGTGATCGGGATGAGACAATTAAACACCTGTTTTTTGATTGACCGCTGGCCAAAGTTCTTTGGCGTACCGTCCACATTGGTTTCAATATTACTCCACCGAATTCTGTTAACATGTTATTTGGGACATGGCTTAATGGGATTGAGCCTGATTTAGCCAAACATATTCGTGTGGGAGTATGCGCTTTGCTCTGGACTATCTGGAATTGCAGAAATGATTTGGTTTTTAACAGAATATCACGATTTCATTTTGTGCAGGTTATCTTCCAAGCCACGGCATTAATCCGTTCGTGGGCGCTACTCACTCCGATGGAGGCCAGGGAGCATTTGGTTACTGGGTCTATCCGCTGGGAGATGGTAGCTCGGGATATCTTCAACCGGTTTGGATGGCGGTCATGTAATAGGATAGACAATTAGTTTACCTATCTTGCTTTAGCCGGCCGGTCGTGGCATCCCTGTTTTGGCTAGTTTGTTTTTTCTAGCATATTTGGCTCTGAAAGAGCTTTTGTTTCCGTTGGAGACTTTGAGATCTTGTTACAACCTTTTTTTTAATAAGATGGCCGTATGCATCGTT
>NC_057812.1:607073719-607079741 GCF_018294505.1 Triticum aestivum
TTTTCGAAAAGAAAAAAAAAAAAAAAAACTTTAGGACTGATCCTAGCCATCCGTTCCTTATTATTGCTCTCGACCGTAGCATCTTCATAACCCGCGGAATCGGCACGCTGGCTGCTGCATAGATAGACTTAACTGAATCCAACATTCTAAAACGGCATCAATTGATATAATCATCTTGAGAAAATTTCCTACTTCCTTCGAGAAATATTTAGAAGCAGGTACTTCTTCATGTTCACTCCTACAGTGATTCAAGTTATCAGGCAGTACAAAATCCCTTCCTTTTGATGCCATGTTTATTTGGACTTATGCTTTAGCTTTTGCAGTTTTTTCACTTTGGCTGTAATGTATGAATGCAACTTGAAGGAAACCATGTTACCTGTTTGCAATTCTAATTTGCCATGATTCCCCTGCGATTCGAAAATCAATGGGGCAATATTTTATTCTTGATCATTGCTTTCAGATCCGTGAGAAGGTTCATGGAAAGAATAAGAGCCGGCGGCTGGTGATGGGGAGAGAAATAATAATAATTGTGATGATCCAACACCATGTCCACCAGACCACTGCCATGAGGAAGCATGGACGGCAAATTACCAGTAAACAATGTGATTGTTTTACAGGATTATGTGTCTGGTAGTACTGAGATGTAAATGAGAGATCACTGCAGCCTGTGCTAGTTTCCATTAATTCTGGGCTTGAGAGAGGACCTGACGCTGAGCTCCCTGACGAAGCGGACGAGCCGCTCCAACTCCGACGACGACGACCCCGCCTCTGCAACATCCAGCCTCAACTGCTGCGCCATGGCCTGGGCCGCTGCCCTGATCTCGTTGGATGCCATGACCTCCCTCACCGTCCTCTCCACGACGCCTCTCTCGCAGACGTCCTTCATGTCCAACCCCGTCTTCCACACGGCGCCCACGAAGCGGCTGTTGGTCTGCTGGTCGACGAAGAAGGGCCAGCACACCATCGGCATGCCCTCGACGGCGCACTCCAGCGTCGAGTTCCATCCGGCGTGTGTCAGAAAGCAGCCCACCGCCCTGTGCCGCAACACATCCCGCTGAGGAGCCCACTCCACGACGCGCCCCTTGCCGCCTTCGGCTGCCCCGACGGCTTCTCCGAGGAGAGCGGGGCTGGTCGTCTTGACCATGCCCGGCCGGAGCACCCAGAGGAAGGCGTACCCGGTGGCGGCCAGGCCGGAGAGGAACTCGGTGAACTGCTCGTGCGTGATCACCGCGAGGCTCCCCAGGCTCACGTACACGACGGACCGGTCCTCGTGGCCGTCCAGCCACGCCATGCACCCGTCGTCCTCCCGCCACAGGCTTGGGCTTGCGGCGGAACTCGACCTGGCGTGCAGTGGGCCTATAGCGAAGACGTCGCTTGTGCCCGACGCGAGGTGGGCGAGCGCTGGCCGCTCCATGGACGCGGCGGTGTTGAATATGAGCGCACATGCCTTGCTGGTACGACCGACGGCCTCGGCGAACTTGAGCACCAAGGGATCTCCGTCGCCTTGCTCGGTGCAGTAGAGCCCACGAGGAAGATCTCGTCGCCGGAGGAAGCCCTCCATCCCCGGAACGCTACACACCAGGTCATCCGCGGTGAAGGGGGTCTCCCCGAGCTCCACGAGCTTGGGCATAGACAGGAACGCCAGGTAGCTGCACGCGCTGTGCGTGACGAAGGAGAGCGCGGGGATGCCGAACTCCTCGGGGATTTCGATGGCGAACGGCATGGTGCCATCGGCAACAACGCATGTCACTGGCGCATCAGCGGCAGAGAGAAGCGCCAAGAGCAGGGCACGGTACGCGGCGCTGCCGGCCGTGCACATGGACTCCATGAACG
Organism: Triticum aestivum; assembly: GCF_018294505.1. Lineage (NCBI taxonomy): Eukaryota > Viridiplantae > Streptophyta > Magnoliopsida > Poales > Poaceae > Triticum > Triticum aestivum. The sequence goes on from NC_057812.1 coordinate 607,075,553, forward strand.
CCAAGAAGCCGCGGGGGTGGTCGTCGGGCAGGCCGTCAGGGATGGAAAGCAAGCGTAGGCCCGGCGGATGCGCCTGGGCGAAACGGCGGAGGTTGTGCTCGGTGTGGAGGAACGTGACTTGGATGCCGGTGTCGACGAGGGCGGTGGCGAACTGGAGCATGGGATTGATGTGCCCCTGCCGTGGCCAAGGGAACACGAGAACGTGCACCGCGGCATCCATCACTGAGGCAAATGGCAGGTCGTCCAACTCGCTCCGGCGTTCTCAGCGTCGCATAGGTGATCTCAAATAGCATGCGTTCGGATGTCGCTGTTCGTTGGTTGTACCGGCACGGCAAGAACGTTAACTGTATTTTTACCATGGAAAGAAAATCCAGTTCTAGAATTTTTTCACCCTGTACCGAAATACTGAAATCCAATGGATCTCTGATTTTATTTCGCCCAAAAGACCGAAACAAATACTTGAAATTTATCCAAATATTTGGTAATTTTGAAAACATTTTGATTTTTTCAATTTGTGTACTATTGAAATGGCTAGAATATTTGATCCAAAGGTAAATATTCCAGTGCCTCCCGAAATTATGAAAATTCAGTGAATCACGTCGAGAAAACCATGATTTTTACCAGGTCATCTTCTGGTCCATCATCATTATTGTTTTCATAATCTGGTTCATCACCATAAGAGCATCTCCAACAGGTAAGTATTTTGGGCACACAAAAAATAGTTTTACATCATCAAAGAGTGGATTTTGCATCATCTCAAACATGTTTGCTCCAACAGATGATGTAAAATAGGGCATCATTTTGCTCCAACAAGTGATGTGTATTGGACACGAAAACATAGGAACATTGCAAATTTCAAACATGGTTTTGATACAAACTAAAACATAGTTCCGATAAAACTTAAAAGTAGTTCTGATAGAAAGATACTTCAACAAACTAAAACTAAAACTACTGCAGAATACTCATCAGAGAGGTCGTCCAGTCGATGTCGGAGCCCAACGTCCTCGTTCTTCACCAATTCCAAACTATCCAGCACGACCATCATCAAGGGGCCAGCCTTGTCCTCCTCCTCCTTCACCTCCTTATTCATCTTGTTCCGCTGCACATAGAACTCATATTCCGCGTGCACGAGGTGCAGATTTTCCGCTGCAAACCTCGCCGTCACGGCATCATCCCGCCGACCAGAGTCACACTGATCAAGAATAATCCGTGTCTCGTTCTTCTCCTTGACGGTTGAGCGTGATGTCCAGACCGATGAACTCCGCATCGGCCTAGTTGTCGATCTCCAGGAAGTTCAAGTGGTACTCTGGTCGGCCGATCCACCAACAAGCACTATCAAATGCGGGTGTGGCGATGTCCGGCTCGAACCACGTGCCGAGCCAGTAGCGCATGTCGCCCAGCGCGATTTGGCCGAGTAATGGTTGAATTCACGCAAATGCATGCCATGGAAGCCGATGGAACTTCTCAGGTTACGGTGCGGGGGCGGCCGAAACGGGTTGTGAGAGGCCGAGGGAGGTGGAGGGGGAGGCTGGATCTGTGGTGGAAAGGCGCGGCAGCGGCGGCGGATTCGGTGGACTCAGTGGTGGCTCCACGACAGATACAGCGGCGGCTCCGACAGGTGAAGAGGGATGGAGAGGGGCAGAAAGAGGCAGGGAGGCGAGGGGAGGCCAAATCTGCGACGACGAGGGGTGGCGGCCTGCAGGTGGGGGTGGTAGGCGGGTGGGGAAAAGTTTCACACTACGCGCGACACGCGAGGCTTCAACCATTTTTACATTTGGGCAGTTGGCTACCTAATGCAAATATACATCACCTAGGTGTGATTTTACATCAAGCCCTAAAATTGGAGCACATGATTTTACATATACATCGCCTGTTGAAGCTAGATTTTTGGGCACCGTGATGCATAAAACGATTTTTTACATCAAGTTATGTATTTTACATCACCTGTTGGAGATGCTCTAATGCTTGGGAATTCACAGGGGCACTCACTTGTCAAGTCCTACCCAGCTGCTTGTTGCCTCACAACTCGTGAAGTAGTTGGACCGGCACAGGCACATTAAGTTTTAAATTTTAATCATTGAAACTTACAATTTTGCATATGAAAATTCTGATTTTCTCGGTCATGAGTATCAAATTTCAGAGTTGAAATTTTAAGCGATTTTTCTGTCAATCACAGATACTAAAGTAGTGATTTATCGGTCGCTTGTACTAAGTTTCAAGAGTTGAAAATTAACATGTTTTTTTAATTCATGAGAAGGTATTCAAAATGAATCGTATTTAAAAGCCCTTATCACAAGAAACATAAATATAAAATAAAACTTAATATGGATTTTTATTCAAAAGATATGAAAGTTCAAAAATCGAACGTAAAAAGAACACATGCTAGGGACTCATGCCCGCACCTGCGTACCCCAAGAGTTGGTACAACTTGTGCTTCATGCCAACGAATCTTCTCTCCAATATTTTGATATTAGGTTTGGCTGCAGGGTTAGTTTTGTATTAGGCCCAGACTATCAGCATCCCTTTATCAACTGGGTAGGAGTAGCGATAGATGTTGCCTAGACGGTGGCTTTAGTCTTACTGTTGTCTTGTGTGAATAATTAATAAAGTGGCTGCATGCATCGTCCAGATGCAGAGGCCGGGGTCTTCCTCCTTTTCAAAAAAAAAACTACATTGAATTGAATCTTCGCTCTAACCGCTTGATGTTAGAGCATCAGACTTAGTAAATAAGGTTAAGGTCAAAGGGGCAGATAACATCAAGCTCTTCCGACCCATTGCTCTTATTAACAACATTGCTAAGTTCCCTTCCAAAGTGTATGCTTCTAAAATCTCCTCGGTTGCCCACAAGATCATTAGCCCTACTCAAACTGCGTTCATTAAAGGCCGCTTCATTCTGGATGGGATTGTGGTCCTGCATGAGCTGCTGCATGACATCCACAGGTCGGGTAAACAAGATGTTGTTCTTAAGCTTGACTTTGAGAAGGCATACGATTGTGTTCGTTGGTCTTTCCTTCAAGGGGTCCTCCTCGCCAGGGGCTTTGACTCCCCCTTCGTCATGCGGGTCATGCAACTTGTCTCTGGTGGTCACACAGCTATCACGATCAACGGGGTGGTTGGCCCCTTCTTTAAGAACGGCCGGGGCCTCAGGCAGGGGCCCCAGCTCCCCTCTCCTCTTCAATTTTGTCGCTCACGCCCTTGCCAAAATGCTGGATTCTGAAGCGGCTAATGGCCATATTAAAAATGTAGCCACTCATCTTTACCCTAATGACTTATCTCACCTCCAATATGCGGACGACACTATTATCCTGATCGAGAAAGACGATCCGCAGTTAGCAAACCTGAAATTCATTCTCCTTTGCTTTGAGTCCCTATCTGGACTCAAGATCAACTTTAGCAAAAGCAAGGTTTTCGTCCTCGGTTGTGACACCCCTGAGCAACAACGAGTCGCTAACCTTATGAACTGCTCCCTGGGCGCGTTCCCGACCACTTACCTGGGTGTTCCTATCTCCCAAAGACGGATTAAGGCGGAATCCTTTCGACCGCTAGAGAAGAAAGTGGGTGGACGGGTAGCACCTTGGAGGGGTCTCTATCAGTCCATTGCTGGCAAGGTTGTGCTTACCAATTCTAGTCTATCTTCCCTCCCAACATTCATTATGGGCTTCTATCGCCTTTTCGCCAGTAACCATGCATCATTTGACAAAGATCGCAGTGCCTTCTTCTGGAACACTGCTGAGAACAAGAAAAAAAATTTAGAATGGTGAAATGGAAACTGATGTGTAGACCCAAAAAACTTGGTGGGCTCGGTATTATCAACACCCCAGTCATGAATCAATGTCTTATAATGAAATGGTGGTGGCGCTTATACTCTGAACCTCCCGATTCTGTTTGGATCAGGATCCTGAAGGCTAAATACTTCCCTAACTACCCCGCACTCATGTCGACTATCAGGTCCGGATCGCAATTTTGGTCATCCTTGATGAAACTTCGCGATTCCTTTAGATGCTCGGTCCGTTTCCGGGTGGGTGATGGGACATCCACCCGCTTCTGGCTTGATTGATGGACTGGTACCGGTCCCCTTGCTGAGGCATTCCCTTTGCTCTTTGCATATGTCTCGAACCCTAATGCCTCGGTGGCTTCTTTGGCAGCTGCGGATTGGGACTTTGCCTTCCGCCGGACACTGACTCCCGAA
>NC_057812.1:607080096-607135595 GCF_018294505.1 Triticum aestivum
AATCCCTTTATAACAGAGTTATCCCTGGTAGGTCTGATGACCGCTTCAAAGGGCTGTGGCAAGCCCGGATTCCTCTGAAAATTCCGATTTTTCTTTGGCAGGCTATTAGACGCAAACTTCCGGCTAGTGACCAAATCATTAAACGGCATGGCAATGCTAACCCGGCTTGCACCCTTTGTGGAGTGGTGAAAGACATGGAACACATTCTCTTCAACTGCACCCTGGCTCGGTTTGGGTGGAGCTGCGTTCGCTCTTGGCTTACGTGCACTTGGAATCCCCAAGGCTTTAACGACTTATTTGAGCTCTCCCGCAACCTGTTGGGGCAGGGGCGTATGATCTTCTGGGTCTTCTTGCGGCATTAAGCTGGAGCTTATGGATGACCAGGAATAAATTTACTATTGAGCATTTTTTCCCTAACAAATGTTTTGATTACCCGTTTAAAATGATTGCTTTCTTACAGCTATGGGCGCCTCTGTTTAAAGTTGGCGACGTGGATGCTTTCAATTCCCTCATTTCCAAGATCCGCACGACTGCCATTAGCCTTGGTCATCATGTCGTGCCTTCTCAAGCTTCCCCAGCTCAGTAATGCTTAGTTTTCTATTGCTGCCTTGGCCTATGTGGCTTTTGCCCTAGTGGCTGTACCGCACTTTGCAACCCTGCTTGGTTGCCTTCTTGCTAACTCCTTTCTGCATACTCTGCTCCTGTATGATACTTGTGGTGATTGGCTTTATTTATAAAGTCGGGTGTCAAGCCTTTTCTCTAAAAAAATAAGTAAGGTCCCCTAAAAGTTCGTGGATGCGCCCGATCAGTGTATACACGTGTTTGTTTTCAGCCCCTATTTATCTGTGCATGTAGCCATGCTTCATAGTTTCCAACTTACATGCCGGTCACTTGCATGTGATTGTTCGAGATGAAAAGAGAGAAAGAAAAAAATGTGGTTGGGAGAAGAGGGAAGGGGGCATCCTACGTGACGGGCTAACTGAACGCGTCCACAAGCCTTACATTTGGTCTCGATATGAGAGTTTACGGATAGTTCGGACATATAGGTATGATACAAGGGATTTGATGGGGTCATTTTTTTTTAATGTCTCCTATCTCATCACTGAATGGGCATATCCACATACATTTAAGGAGGATTTGAGAAGACTGGTTGTACTCCCTCCATTTTTAAATATTTGTCTTTTTAGAGATTTCAACAAGTGACTACATACGGAGCAAAATAAATGAATCTATACTTTAAAATATGTCTACATACATCCGTATGTTGTTTCCATTTGAAATACCTAAAAAGACAAATATTTGGAAACGGAGGGAGTGAATGCTATTATCATTCAGAAATACGTACCATCTACGAGGGCGAAGCTATCGATGCTCCTCCTACTCTAGAATATCTGCTCACACTCAATCAGTTTGACAATGGAGTGGAGGAGAGATCGAGATGCTGCCAAGTCCAAGTGGTGCTACACGCCACGTTGAGATTTAAATATGTAGGTGTTACATACAAATATTGTTACATGCAGAACACCTTGACACGTCGCATAAAAATAGCTCACACTGCAGATCAAACGAAGACCAAATCGGAGCAAGCCTGTCCGCACGTGTTGGTAGGCAATAGTAGTGAAACCCTGTTCTTATTGGCATTCTAAATTGCAACTGATGACATCACTGCTGATTTCATCAGTCAATTATTGATTTGGTACCAGTACTAGATACTAGATACAACCATTTTCTATTCGATAACTAAATATAAGTACGTTCCAAGATTGCAAATAAGAATATATTCATAAATACTTCACAAATTCCATAAATAGAGATTTTTAAAAATGGATTTTTGACTGGGACGAAGACAAGCTTAGATAGAACGAATCCAATCATTGATGCATTTCAAAACTGCCTGTACTAACAAGGAAATGGTAAGTTTGGAAGAATGAAAATGTCCAGTACATTCATGATATCGGGTAGCACTACATGTGCTAGGTATCGTATGAAAGAAGTAAAATGATGTTGTAGATACGATAGTACATGGTGGTGAATTATGAAACATAGATGTCGAGTATGTATTAAAGTTGTTTCACTTATGTTATATAATAAATGGAGGAACAATATTGTGGGTAGGATAGAAAGAACAAGCTATGATGCAAAGAGGTAAGGTATTGTTATAGATATTTCCAATTAATACACATAGATAAAAGATATATTAAAACTATATTGGAGAGGCCCTAATGTCCAAATATGCAGAATTTCTGAATTTTTGCGACCATATTCCAAATGAAGAAATGGTAACTCGATATAAATATGAACCTGCATCTTTTGTTCCGCGAGGAGATTTTGCATGATATATATATATATATAGGCGACAAGCAAAATAAGATAACAACACGAGCACCTTATGAAAAGTGATGATGAGAATTTATGTGATGATTCACAAAATAAATAGTGGTCACAAATGCAATGGTGAATGAGAGATAAACCGTACAAAATAAATGTAGTGAGGAGTATATTTTTTGTCCCTCGCCTCTATCAAAAGTACAAAAATTGTTCCTCGACTTCAAAATCAGCAAAACTTAGGATCTCAACTTCTCAAACCGGATAACTTCAGTCCCTCAAGCCGTTTAGGGTAGTTTTCGTCCGACGTGGAGATGGTTTTGACTAGAAACTTGACAAGTTGTTCGGGTTTGACTGTCATGTCGTCGTCCACTTCAGCTTGCTGCCATTGCAGCCTAAGGAGGCTTTTGCCTCATAGATATGATGCAATGGTTGCAAAATTGGGCACAAAATATTGCCTAACATAAAGAAATGCAAATGCCACAAACATGAATCAAAGTTAGCAGAGTGCAGTAGTGAAATAGACGCCACCAATTCGGCTGAACTCAGCAGCGCGCGAGTCGCACGCGGTTGTTAGTTTAGCCACTAGCAGCGTGCCGACTACACGCTGCCGATATATTATGACTAGTAGTGTTCGCTTGACACGCTGCTAGTAAGTACTTACCAGCGACCTCTTACTAGCAGTGTGTCACCTCGATGCTACTAGTAGGTACTATCGAACGTCACTAATAAGGGGTTTATGTACTAGTGGGAGGATCGAGGCCAAACAACTGCTTCTGGTCCTCTTGTATCTCCATGGCGGCTAGGTGTTGCTCCCTGTCGTCTGTCACAACACATGGGCTTGTAGATCCACGACGCTCGCCCCCTCCCGTGAGATCGTGGAGGACATATGAATACGAGAAGTAGATGTTGGGGAACGTAACATGCAATTTCAAAAAAAAAATCTATGCTCACGCAAGATTTATCAAGGAGATGCATAGCAACGAGAGGGGGAGAGTGTGTCCACATACCCTCGTAGACCGAAAGCGGAAGCGTTTTGACAACGCGGTTGATGTAGTCGAATTCTTCTCGTTCCAACCGATCAAGTACCGAATGTACGGCACCTTCGAGTTCTGCACACGTTCAGCTCGATGACGTCCCTCGAACTCTTGATCCAGCAAAGTGTCGAGGGAGAGTTTCATCAGCACGACGGCGTGGTGACGGTGAAGGTGAAGTGATCCGCACAGGGCTTCGCCTAAGCACTACGACAATATGACCGAAGGCATAAACTGTGGAGGGGGGCGCCGCACACGGCTAGAAATCAATCTTGTGTGTTCTAGCGGTGCCCCCCCCCCACATATATATAGGTGGGAGAGGGAAAGGGGCTGCAAGGGGCGCCCCAAGTAGAAGTAATCCTACTTGGGCGCCTCCTCCAAGTCGGCCTCCCCCCTTCCATATCCATCGGAGGGGGAAGGAAAGACAGGGGGAGGGGAAGGAAAGGGGGAGGCCGAATCCTCCTCTTTCCTTCTCCCTTCCCTTCCTTCCCTTCTCCTCCTATTCATCCTATAGGGGGCGCATCAGCTCCTTTTGAGGATGGTCTGTCCAACTCTTGGACCATTAGGCCCATATAGCTTGCCGGGGGTTGTCCGGAACCCCTTCCGGTGACCCGATACGTACCCGGTACCCCCAGAACACTTCTGGCGTCCGAAAAGTATCATCCTATATATGAATCTTTACCTCTTGACCATTTCGAGACTCCTCGTCATGTCCGTGATCTCATCCGGGACTCCGAACAACATTCAGTCACCAAATCACATAACTCATATAATACAAAATCGTCATCGAACATTAAGCGTGCGGACCCTACGGGTTCAAGAACTATGTAGACATGACCGAGACACCTCTCTGATCAATAACCAACAGCGGAACCTGGATGCTCATATTGGTTCCTACATATTCTACCAAGATCTTTATCGGTCAAACCATAATGACAACATACGTTATTCCCTTTGTCATCGGTATGTTATTTGCCCGAGATTCGATCGTCGGTATCTTCATACCTAGTTCAATCTCGTTACCGGCAAGTCTCTTTACTCGTTCCGTAATGCATCATCCCGCAAATAACTCATTAGTCACATTGTTTGTAAGGCTTCTTATGATGTGCATTACCGAGAGGGCCCAAACATACCTCTCTGATACACGGAGTGACAAATCCTAATCTTGATCTATGCCAACCCAACAAACACCTTCGGAGACACCTATAGAGCATCTTTATAATCACCCAGTTACGTTGTGACGTTCGATAGCACACAAGGTGTTCCTTTAGTATTCGGGAGTTACATAATCTCATAGTGAGAGAAATATGTATAGGTCATGAAGAAAGCAATACGATAAAACTTAACGAACATTATGCTAAGCTAAGGGATGGGTCTTGTCCATCGCATCATTCTTCTAATGATGTGATCACGTTCATCAAATGACAACACATGCCTATGGTCAGGAAACTTAACCATCTTTGATTAACGAGCTAGTCTAGTAGAAGCATACTAGGGACACTTTGTTTTGTCTATGTATTCACACATGTATCAAGTTTACGATTAATACAATTCTAGCATGAATAATAAACATTTATCATGATATAAGGAGATATAAAATAACAACTTTATTATTGCCTCTAGGGCATATTTCCTTCGGTAGAGAAGTCACGAAAAGTGCTCATGTGAGCGCGAGCACCAATGAGCTCCTTATATATGCCGCTAGTCTGTCCCGAGATGCACACTCCCGGAACACCACTTTTGTATTCCCGCCTGCTCTCTGCTTGCAATCAATATTGTTGGGGAACGTAGCATGCAATTAAAAAAATGCCTATGATCACACAAGATCTATCTAGAAGATGCATAGCAACAAGAGGGGGAGAGTGTGTCCACGTACCCTCGTAGACCGAAAGCGGAAGCGGAAGCTTAACGCGGTTGATGTAGTGAAACGTCTTCTAGATTCAACCGATCAAGCACCGAACGTACGGCACCTCTGAGTTCTGCACACGTTCAGCCCGATGATGTCCCTCGAGCTCTTGATCCAACAAAGTATCGAGGGAGAGTTTCGTCAGCACGACGGCGTGGTGATGGTGAAGTGATCCGTGCAGGACTTCGCCTAAGCACTACGATAATATGACCAGAGGAGCAAACTGTCGAGGGGGGCTCCGCACACGGCTAGGAACAATTGATGTGTGTTAAAGGCGCCCCACCCCCGTATATAAAGGACACAAAGGGGAGGAGGTCGGCCTAGGGGCGCCCCAAGTGGGATGAGTCCCACTTGGGCTCCTAGTGAAGGAAATATGCCCTACAGGCAATAATAAAGTTGTTATTTATATTTCATTATATCATGATAAATGTTTATTATTCATGCTAGAATTGTATTAACCGAAAACTTAGTACATGTGTGAATACATAGACAAACAGAGTGTCACTAGTATACCTCTACTTAACTAGCTCGTTGATCAAAAATGGTTCGAATTGGACTAGGGGGAGGGGCGGCGCCCCTCCTTCCTTCTTCTCCTAGTAGGACTAGGAAAGGGGGGAGTCCTACTCCTACTAGGAGGAGGATTCCTCCCCCCTTGGTGCGCCTATGAGGGCCGGCCGGCCTCCCCCTCCCTCCTTTATATACGCGGGGAGGGGGGCACCCTAGAACACATAAAAGTTAATTGTTTAGCCGTGTGCGGTGCCCCCTCCACAGAATTCCACCTCGATCATATCGTTGTAGTGCTTAGGCGAAGCCCTGCGTCGGTAACTTCATCATCACCGTCATCACGCCGCCGTGCTGACAAAACTCTCCCTCGGCCTCAACTGGGTCAAGAGTATGAGGGACGTCACCGAGCTGAACGTGTGCAGATTGCGGAGGTGCCGTGCGTTCGGTACTTGATCAGTTGGATCGCGAAGACGTTCGACTACATCAACCGCGTTTCATAACGCTTCCGTTTTCGGTCTACGAGGGTACGTGGACACACTGTCCCCTCTCGTTGCTATGCATCTCCTAGATAGATCTTGCGTGATCGTAGGTAATTTTTTTGAAATACTGCGTTCCCCAACGGTGGCATCCGAGCCAGGTCTATGCGTAGATGTTATATGCACGAGTAGAACACAAAGGAGTTGTGGGCGTGAGTATATACATATTGCTTGCCGTCACTAGTTGTTTCTTGATTCGGCGGTATTGTTGGATGAAGCAGCCCGGACCGACATTACATGACCGTGTTCATGAGACTGGTTCTACCGACGTGCTTTGCACACAGGTGGCTGGCGGGTGTCTGTTTCTCCAACTTTAGTTGAATTGGATTCAATGAACAGGGTTCTTTCTGAAGATCAAAAAACAATCACTATACCACGTTGTGGTTTTTATGCCGTAGGTAAGAACGGTTCTTGCTAAACCCGTAGGAGCCTAGTAAAACTTGCAACAACAAAGTAAAGGACGTCTAACTTGTTTTTGTAGGGCATGTTGTGATGTGATATGGTCAAGACGTGATGAGATATAAATTGTTGTATAAGATGATCATGTTTTGTTAAAGTTATCGGCAACTGGCAGGAGCCTTATGGTTGTCTCTTTATTGCATAAGATGCAAGCGCCATATAATTGCTTTACTTTTTCGCTATGCGATAGCAATAGTTGGCGAGACGGCCATGTGATGACACGTTGATAAAGATCAAGATGATGAAGATCATGGTGTCATGCCGGTAACGATGGAGATCATGACAGTACTTTGGAGATGGAGATCAAAGGCACATGATGATGATGGCCATATCATGTCACATATTTTGATTGCATGTGATGTTTATCTTTTATGCATCCTATTTTGCTTAGTACGACGGTAGCATTATGAGATGATCCCTTACTAAAATTTCAAGGTATAAGTGTTCTCCCCGAGTATGCACCGTTGCAACAGTTCGTCGTGCCGAGACATCACGTGATGATCGGATGTGATAAACTCTACGTTCACATACAACGGGTGCAAGCCAGTTTTGCACATGCAGAATACCCGGGTTAAACTTGACGAGCCTAGCATATGCAGATATGGACTCGGAACGCTGAGACCGAAAGGTTGAGCGTGAATCATATAGTAGATATGATCAACATAATGATGTCCACCATTGAAAGCTACTCCATCTCACGTGATGATCGGACATAATTTAGTTGATATGGATCACGTGATCACTTAGATGATTAGAGGGGTGTCTATCTAAGTGGGAGTTCTTAAGTAATATGATTAATTGAACTTAAATTTATCATGAACTTAATCCTGATAGTATTTGCATATCTATGTTGTACATCAATTGCTCACGTATAGCTTCCCCGTTTTATTTATGATATGTTTCTAGAGAAAACTATGTTGAAAGATGTTAGTAGAAATGATGCGTACTAGCTCCGTGATCTGAGGATTATCCTCAATGCTGCACAGGAGAATTATGTCCTTGATGCATCGCTAGGTGACGGACCTATTGTAGGAGCAGATGCAGACATTATGAACATTTGGCAAGCTCGGTATGATGACTACTTGATAGTTTAGTGCGCCATGTTTTACGGCTTAGAACCAGGACTTCAAAAACCGTTTTGAACGCCACGGAGCATATAAGATGTTCCAAGAGCTGAAATTGGTATTTCAGACTCATGCCCGAGTCGAGAGGTATGAGACCTCTGACAAGTACTTTGCCTATAAGATGGAGGAGAATAGCTCAACCAGTGAGCATGTGCTCAGAATGTCTGGGTACTGCAATCGCTTGAATCAAGTGGGACTTCTTCCAGATAAGATAATGATTGACAGAGTTCTCTAGTCACTATCGCCAAGTTACTGGAACCTCGTGATGAACTATAATATGTAAGGGATGACGAAAATGATTCCCGAGCTCTTCGCGATGCTGAAATCAGTGAAGGTAGAAATCAAGAAAGCATCAAGTGTTGATGGTTGACAAGACCACTAGTTTCAAGTAAAAGGGCAAGGGAAAGAAAGGGAACTTCAAGAAGAATTGCAAGCAAATTACCACTCCCATGAAGAAGCCCAAAACTAGACCCAAGCCTGAAACTGAGTGCTTCTATTACAACGGAAATGGTCACTTGAAGTGGAACTGCCCTAGATACTTGGCGGATAAGAAGGATTTCAAAGTGAATAAATGTATATTTGATATACATGTTATTGATGTGTACTTTACTAGTGTTTATAGCAACCCCTCAGTATTTGATACTGGTTCAATTGCTAAGAGTAGTAACTTGAAACGGGAGTTGCAAAATAAACAGAGACTAGTTAAGGGCGAGGTGATGATGTGAGTTGGAAGTGATTCCAAGGTTGATAAAATCACCATCGCACACTCCCTTTACCTTCGGGATTAGTGTTGAACCTAAAATAAATGTTATTTGGTGTCTGCGTTGAGCATAAATATGATTGGATCATGTTTATTGCAATATGGTTATTTATTCAAGTCAAAGAATAATTGTTGTTCTATTTACATGAATAAAACCTTCTATGGTCATACACTCAATATAAATGGTTTATTGAATCTCGATCGTAGTGATACATATATTCATAATATTGAAGCCAAAAGATGCAAAGTTAATAATGATAGTGCAACTTATATGTGGCACTGCCGTTTAGGTCATATTGGTGTAAAGCGCATGCAGAAATTCCATGCTGATGGGCTTTTGGAATCACTTGATTATGAATCATTTGATGCTTGCGAACCATGCCTCATGGGCAAGATGACTCCATTCTCTGAAACAATGGAGCAAGCAACTGACTTATTGGAAATAATACATACTGATGTATGTGATCCGATGAGTGTTGAGGCTCGCAGCGGGTATCGTTATTTTCTGACCTTCATAGATGATTTGAGCAGATATGGGTATATCTACTTGATGAAACATAAGTCTGAAACATTTGAAAAGTTCAAAGAATTTCAGAGTGAAGTGGAAAATCATCGTAACAAGAAAATAAAATTTCTACGATCTGATCGTGGAGGTGAATATTTGAGTTATGAGTTTGGTCTTCATTTGAAACAATGTGGAATAGTTTTGCAACTCACGCCACCTGGAACACCACATCGTAATGGTGTGTCCAAACATTGTAATCGTACTTTATTAGATATGGTGCGATCCATGATGTCTCTTACCGATTTACCGCTATCATTTTGGGGTTATGCATTAGAGACAGTTGCATTCATGTTAAATAGGGCACCGTCTAAATATCCGTTGAGACAACACCGTATGAACTGTGGTTTAGTAAAAAAAACCTAGACTGTCGTTTATTAAAGTTTGGGGTTGCGATGCTTATGTGAAAAAGTTTCAGCCTGATAAGTTCAAACCCAAATCGGAGAAATGCGTCTTCATAGGATACCCAAAAGAAACGCTTGGGTACACCTTCTATCATAGATCCAAGACAAGATCTTTGTTGCTAAGAATGGATCCTTTGTAGAGAAGGAGTTTCTCTCGAAAGAAGTGAGTGGAAGGAAAGTAGAACTTGATGAGGTAATTGTACTTTCTCCCGAATTGGAAAGTAGTTCATCACATAAATCAATTCTAGTGATGCCTACACCAATTAGTGAGGAAGTTAATGATGATGATCATGAAACTTCAGATCAAGTTACTACCGAACCTCGCAGATCAACCAGAGTACGTTCTGCATCAGAGTGGTACGGTAATCCTGTTCTGGAAGTCATGTTACTAGATCATGACGAACCTACGAACTATGAGGAAGCGATGATGAGCCCAGATTCCGTGAAATTGCTTAAGGCCGTGAAATCTGAGATGGGATCCATGTATGAGAACAAAGTATGGACTTTGATTGCCTTGCTCGATGATCGGTGAGTCATTCAGAATAAATGGATTTTCAAGAGGAAGACGGACGCTGATAGTAGTGTTACTATCTACAAAGCTTGAATTGTCGCAAAAGATTTTCGACAAGTGAAGGTGTTGACTATGATGAGATTTTCTCACTCGTATTGATGCTTAAAAGTCTGTCCGAATCATGTTAGCAGTTGCCGCATTTTATGAAATCTGGCAAATGGATATCAAAACTACATTACTTAATGAATTTATTTAAAAAGGGGTTGTATATAATGCAACCAGAAGGTTTTGTCGATCCTAAATGTGTTAACAAAGTGTGCAAGCTCCAGTGATCTATTTATGGACTGATGCAAACATCTTGGAGTTGGAATATACATTTTTATGAGTTGATCAAAGCATATAATTTTATACAGACTTGCGGTGAAGTCTGTATTTATAAGAAAGTGAGTGGGAGCACTACAACATTTCTGATAAGTATATGTGAATGACATATTGTTGATCGAAAATAATATAGAATTTTCTGGAAAGTATAAAGAAGTGTTTGAAAGGAGTTTTTCAAAGAAAGACCTTGGTGAAGCTGCTTACATATTGAGCATCAAGATCTATAGAGATAGAGCAAGACACTTTATAAATTTTTTCAATGAGTACACATCTTGACAAGTTTTTGAAATAGTTCAAAATGGAACAGTCAAAGAAGGAGTTCTTGCCTGTGTTGCAAGGTGTGAAGTCGAGTAAAGACTCAAAAACCCGACCACGGTAGAAAATAGAAAGAGAATGAAAAATCATTCCCTATGGCTCAGTCATAGGTTCTATAAAGTATGCTATGCTGTATATCATACCTATTATGTACCTCATCATGAGTTTGGCAAGAGGGTACAATAGTGATCCAGGAGTGGATCATTGAACAACGGTCAAAATTATCCTTAGTGGAATAAGGAAATGTTTCTCGGTTATGGAGGTGACAAAGAGTTCGTCGTAAGGAATTACGTCAATGCAAGCTTTGACTCTAAGTCCCGATCTAGATACATATTGAAAGTGGAAGCGATTAGTTAAAGTAGCTCCGTGCAGAGCATTGTAGACATAGAAAATTTGCAAAAATACATACGGCTCTGAATGTGGTAGACCCGTTGACTAAACTTTTCTTACAAGCAAAACATGATCACTCTTTGGGTGTTAATCACATAGCGATGTGAACTAGATTATTGACTCTAGTAAATTCTTTGGGTATTAGTCACATAGAGATGTGAACTAATCACATAAAGATGTGAACTATTGGTGTTAAATCACATGGCAATGTGAACTATATTATTGACACTAGTGTAAGTGGGAGAATGAAGGAAATATGCCCTAGAGGCAATAATAAAGTTGTTATTTATATTTCCTTATATCATGATAAATGTTTATTATTCATGCTAGAATTGTATTAACCGGAAACTTAGTACATGTGTGAATACATAGACAAACAGAGTGTCTCTAGTATGCATTTGATGAATGGGATCACATCATTAGAGAATGATGTGATTGACTTGACACATCCGTTAGCTTAGCACTATGATCATTTAGTTTATTGCTATTGCTTTCTTCATGACTTATACATGTTCCTATCACTATGATATTATGCAACTCCAGAATACCGGAGGAACACTTAATGTGCTATCAAACATCACAACGTAACTGGGTGACTATAAAGATACTCTACATGTGTCTTCAATGGTGTTTATTGAGTTGGCATAGATCGAGGTTAGGATTTGTCACTCTATGTATCGGAGAGGTATCTTTGGACCCTCTCGGTAATGCACATCACTATAAGCCTTGCAAGCAATGTGACTAATGAGTTAGTTGCGGGATGTTGCATTACGGACGAGTAAAGAGACTTGCCGGTAACGAGATTGAACTAGGTATGATGATACCGACGGTCGAATCTCGGGCAAGTAACATACCGATGACAAAGGGAACAACGTTTGATGTTATGCGGATTGACCGATAAAGATCTTCGTAGAATATGTGTGAGCTAATATGAGCATCCATGTTTCACTATTGGTTATTGACCAGAGATGAGTCTCGGTCATGTCTACATAGTTCTTAACCCGTAAAGTCCGCACGCTTAACATTTGATGACGATCGATATTATGAGTTTATGTGTTTTGATATACCGAAGGTTGTTCGGAGTTCCGGATGTGATCACGGATATGACGAGGAGTCTCGAAATGGTCGGACCACACCTTCAACTCATGCAAGCTCGAAAACTTCATGCCTTTCTTCAAACTAGTAAGCATGTATGCAAATGCACGTCTCGACTAATATACAAATAGATGTGAGAATTAACATGCATAGAAAGATATTCTGGTTGCACTAAAAATATTAAAAATCAAGAAGACATTTTCAGGTACCATAATATGCATAGAGCCAAAAATACAATATTATCTTATTATTTTCTAATATGGTTAATCAATTCACATGCAATAGCCGGAATGTTGTAGGATAGACCAAATTTTTTATTTGTGGAATTTTCATTTTGAGGGGACATGATGGAATTTGTGAATGGCGGAGCACTTCTTAGTGAGGTGCATTGTTAGGGGTTTAACCCCTCAGTTGCTGGTCTTGGGCGCATAGTTTCTCAAAGAAAAATAGGCACACATTAGGACTAAGTTTTCAATCTCCGCGCGGTAACCAGGGCTTCACCAAAGAAGCACCCCCAGGGCCTGATCGAAGGACTCTTCTATGGCAGTCTAGCCTAAAGTTTTATAATTTTTGGCTCGTCCGTCTTTTGTTTATATGCTTTTGGTTCTTCAGCCAGTTCGACACGCTCGCGTAGCTTGTCGCTGACCTCTTTATACTACTCCCACAAAAGCAGGACCAACCTCTTAACGTTGTCCCCAATAGAGGTGTCACGATGCACGTCTTTCCTAACATGTGAGACAACACATAAATAGATTTAGCAGGACATAATAGAATAATCCACTTGCGAAATGAAATGTATGTAGTTGAAGAGCCACCGTTTAAATCACATCACGTCGGGCCATCAGAGGGTGTCGGGCAATGTTCGAATGTGAGTGTGCATGCGTCCGTCCCAAGAAGGGACCCTGATATATACATTCATAGATACTTGAAATAGCGGCAAGAAATATTAGATGTATAATAAAATCAAAGTAATAAACTTACTCCATGTATGATCAACCTCCATGTCGGAGGCCTCAAAAACAACATTGGTGTACTCTGCTTGTTGGAGATGTTCCTCGTATAAATTAAGTGTCTTTCCAAAAATTCTGGTACAAATTATATTGTAATTGCTAGCAGCTATTGCTATTTCTCTCATGCCATCTATGACATAGCAAACTATCTGAAGAGGCTCGACATACATGACCACGCCCGAGACATCTAAAAAAAGGGTAGTCAGTTTGATTGATCGTTAGTTCAAGATAATGCTTAGAGCAAGAATGCAAATTAAATTAGAAATAATACTGATGAGCGAGGCACTGTCTAATCAAAAACATCCATCTACATTAATAATGTGGACAAAAGATTTTTTAGCAAGTTGATCGGAATCATGCTCTACACACCTACAACTAAATGAGTGCACGTTCAATGACCAAATGATGAAAGATCCAGAACAGGGTCTCGTGTGACATTATCCCTGAACCGTAGGCGCTGTGAGTAGATCATAGTGGAGAAGGTGTCTTCGTGCTTGATGGTAGTGATGCACTCGCCCTAGAATTTTTGCTGTTTTATATACGTAGGTGACAGGCTATGATCAATCCTCGGAGCGACCGGACTCGCGCTATAAGTTTGGAAGTGTGGACTCACGCTACAGTTTTGGACCATGCACAATGTCAACATCCAAGAAAATAGCTCTTTCTTTCAGATAAGGGGTGAGAAGGCACCGATCAGCCGCCGCTCTAGCTAATTCCACGGACGCCCCTCATCTGAAAGAAAGAGCTACTTTCTTGGATGTTGATGTTGTTCATGGTCCAAAACTGTAACGCCAGTCCACACTCCCAAACTTATAGCGCGAGTTCGTCGATCAAATGATTGATCATAGCCTGTCACCTACATCTATAAAACGAAAAAATGTAGTGCGAGTTTATCACTACCATCAAGCATGAATACACCTTCCCCACTACGATGTGCTCACAACGCCTACGGTTCAAAGGTAATATCGCACGAGATCGTGTTATGGGTCTTTCAGCATTTGGTCACTGAACGTACAATGAACATACAATCATTTAGTTGTAGGTGTGTAGAGCATGATTCCAATCAACTTGCTTAAAATATTTTGTTCACATTATTAATGCAGATGGATATATTTGATCTAGACAATGGCTCGCTCACCGGTATTATTTCTAATAATTAGCAATCTTGCTCTAAACATTATCTTGAGGTAACGATCAATCAAAACAACTTCCTTTTTGTAGATATCTTGGGCGTGGTCATGTATGTCGGGCCTTTTCAGATAGATTGCTATGCCGTAGATGGCATGAGAGAAATATCAATAGTTGCTAACAATTACAATATAATATTTCCCAGAATTTTTGGAAAGACACTTAATTTATACAAGGAAGATCTCCAACAAGCAGAATACAACAATGCTATTCTTGAGGCTTCCGACATGGAGGTTAATCATACATCGAGTAAGTTTATTACTTTGATTTTATTATGCATATGATTTTTCTTGTCGCTATATTAAGTATCTATGAATGTATATGTCAGGGTCCCTTCTTGGGACGGACACATCCACTCATATTCGAACACTGCCCGACACCCTCTGATGGCCCGACGTGCCGTGATTTAGACAGTAACTCTTCAACTACATACATTTTATTTTGCAAGTGCATTGTTCTCTTATGTCCCACTAAATCTATTTATGTTTGTCTCACATGTTAGGAAGGACGTGCTTTATGACACCTCTATTGGGGACAACATTAAGAGATTGGTGTTGCTTTAGTGGGCGCAGTACAAAGAGGTCAACGACAAGCTACACGAGCTCGTCGAACAGACTAAAGAACCGCAAACAAATAAACAGAAGATGGACGACCAGAAATTATAAAACTTCAGGCAAGGCTGCCACAACAACATAGCTGGTCCCAAGCCCGGGTAAAGGAGGAGGGTTGTGATAGGCTTGGCGATCCAACGTAAAAACTTAGCCGCTCTTATGGAGATCAAACCTAAAATATTTTTGTTGGGGCGTAACCCTCTCAGCAGCGCGCCACATCAGAACCAAGGTGTGGTGCTAAATAGGCAAGGGCTGGGCCGTCACCACCCCCCCGGTGGCGCGCCGTATCTTCATCTGATACAGTGGGAAGTGAGCGAGGACCAGGTCGTCGCATCCTTAGTGGCGCGCTACATCGGCGCTCGGATATAGTGGAAAATGAGCAAGGGTCTTCGCATTTGACTCGACGAGTGCGAAGGGTAAGGAAGCTAGCCGAGCCTACGAGGATCCGCTTAGGTAGCTGGAACGTAGGGTCTCTGACGGGGAAGCTTAGATAGCTAGTTGATGCATCTGTGAGGAGAGGTGTGATATCCTTTGCGTCCAAGAAACCAAATGAAGGGAACAGAAGGCGAAGGAGGTGGAGGATACCGGCTTCAAGTTGTGGTACACGGGGATGGCTGCAAACAGAAATGGCGTAAGCATCTTGATCAACAAGAGCCTCAAGTATGGAGTGGTAGATGTCAAGAGACATGGGGACAGGATTATCCTGGTCGAGCTGGTAGTTGGGACTTAGTTCTCAATGTTATCAGTGTGTTTGCCCCGAAAGTAGGCCACAATGAGAACACTAAGAGGGAGTTCTAGGAAGGTCTGGAGGACTTGGTTAGGAGTGTATCGATTGGCGAGAAGCTCTTCATAGGAGGAGACCAAGATAACCACGTGGGTACATCTAACACAAGTTTTGAAGGGGTGCATGGGGACTTTGGCTATGGCATCATGAATCAAGAAGGAGAAGATTTCTCAAGCTTTGCTCTAGCCTACGACATGATCATAGGTAACACCCTCTTTAAAAAGAGAGAATCACATCTAGTGACTTTTAGTAGTGGTTAACACTCTAGCCAGATTGATTTCATCCTCTCGAGAAGATAAGATATGCGTGTGTGCCTATATTGTAAGGTGATACCTGGAGAGAGTGTTGTCCCTCAACATAAGCTGGTAGTTGTCAACTTTCGCTTTCAGATTTGTGTCCAGCGGGATAAGCGTGTCAAAGTCGCTAGAATGAAGTGGTGGAAGCTCAAGGGGAGGTAGCTCAGATGTTCAGGAGAGGGTCATTAAGGAGGGCCCTTGGGAGGAAGGAGGGGATGCAGACAATATGTGGACGAAGATGGTGACTTGCATTTATAAGGTGGCCTCAGAGGAGTTTGGAGTGTCCATGGGAAGTAGAAGCGAAGCTAAGGATACCTGGTGGTGGAATGATGATGTCCAGAAGGCTATTAAGGAGAAAAATTGTTTCAGATGCCTATACCTGGATAGGAGTGCAGACAACATAGAGAAGTACAAGATGATGAAGAAGGCCCCAAAGCAATCTGTCAGTGAAGTGAGGGGTCGGGCGTATGAAGAGCTCTACCAGCGGTTAGGCACGAAGGAAGGCGAAAGGGACATCTATAAGATGGCCAAGATCCGAGATCGGAAAACGGGGGATGTTGACCAAGTCAAATGCATCAAGGACGAAGCAGACAAACTCCTGGTGAAGAACGAGGAGATTGAGCATAAATGACGGGAGAACTTCGACAAGCTGTTCAATGGGGAGAATGAGAGTTCTACCATTAAACTGGACGACTCCTTTGATGATACCAACACGTGTTTTGTGCGGCAAATCTAGGAGTTTGAGGTCAAGGAAGCTTTAAAAAGGATGAAAGGATGCAAAGCGATGGGCCCTGATTGTATCCCATTGAGGTGTGGAAAGGCCTCGGGGACATAGCGGTAGTATGGCTAACCAATCTTTTCAACCTCATTTTTCTGGCAAACAAAATGCCACAAGAATGGAGACGGAGTATATTAGTACCAATCTTCAAGAACAAGGGGAGCGCTCAGAGTTGTACTAATTACTGTGGAATTAAGCTAATGAGTCATACAATAAAGCTATGGGAGACAGTCACTGAGAACCGCTTAACAAGAATGACAAGTGTGGTATGACAACGTATGGAGAGATACAAGGAGCAAAAGAAGGACCTGCATATGGTGTTCATTGACTTGGAGAAGGCCAATGGTAAGATACCGTGGAATGTCATGTGGTGGGCCTTGGAGAAACACAAAGTCCCAGCAAAGTACATTACCCTCATCAAGGACATGTACGATAATGTTGAGACAAGTGTTCGAACAACTGATGGAGACACTTGACTTCCCAATTAAGATAGGACTGCATCAGGGGTCAGCTTTGAGCCCTTATCTTTTTTGCTTTGGTGATAGATGAGGTCATAAGGGATATACAAGGATATACCCCATGGTGTATGCTTTTTGCAGATGATGTGGTGCGAGTTGACGATAGTCATACGAGGATCAATAAAAAGTTAGAGTTATGGAGATAAACCTTGGAATCGAAAGGTTTTAGGTTTAGTAGAACTAAAACTGAGTACATGAGGTGCGGCTTCAGTACTACTAGGCACGAGCAGGAGGAGGTTAGCCTTGATGGGAAGGTAGTGCCTTAGAAGGACACATTTCAATATTTGGGGTCAATGCTACAGAAGGATGAGGGTATTAATGAAGATGTGAACCATCAAATTAAAGCCAGATGAATGAAGTAGCGCCAAGCGTCTAGCATTCTTTGTGACGAGAGAGTGCCACAAAAACTAAAACACAAGTTCTAAAGGACCGCGGATCAACCCGCAATGTTGTACGACACTGAGTGATGACCGACTAAAAGACGACATGTTCAACAGTTAGGGGTGGGAGAGATGCGCATGTTGAGATGGATGTGTGGCCACACGAGGAAGAATCGAGTCTGGAATGATGATATACGAGATAGATTTGGGGTAACACCAATTAAAGAGAAGCTTGCCCAACATCGTCTGAGATGGTTTGGGCATATTCAGTGCAGGCTTCCAGAAGCTTCGGTACATAGCGAGGGCTGAAGCGTGCGAATAATGTAAAAAGAGGATGGGTAGATCGAATTTGACATGGAAGGAGTCCGTAAAGAAAGATCTGAAGGATTGGAGTATCATCAAAGAACTAGCCATGTACGGGATCATGAGTTGGTCGCGGGATCTTATGGGTTTCATCTCTAACCTACCCCAACTTGTTTGGACTAAAGACTTTGTTGTTGTTGTTGCCACAGAAGGGTCCTTCTTCGATCAAGCCCTGGGTGCTGAAGAGTACTTCTTCGGTGAAGCCCTGGTTGCCGCGCGGAGCTTGAAAACTTAGTCATACTGTGTGCCGATCTTTTTTTTTTGAGAAACTATGCGCCCAAGACCAGCAGGTGAGGGGTTAATCCCCTAACAACGCGCCTCATTGATAAGTGCTCTGCCGTTCACAAATCCCATCATGTTCCCTTTAAATAAAAATTCCACTAATGAAAAATCCGGTCTACTCTACAATATTCCGGCTGTTGCATGTGAATTGATTTGCCGTATTAGAAAATACTAAGATAATATTTTTATTTTTGGCTCTATGCATATGATGCTACCTGAAAATGTCTTCTTGATTTGTAATATTTTTTAGTGCAACCAGAATATCTTTGTATGCATGTTAATTCTCACATATATTTGTATATTAGTCGAGACGTGCATTTGCACGTGCACGCTTGCTAGTGCCATATATGCCAGAAGATGCTACAATTGAGAATGAAAAAAAATGTTTTTCTGCAACTAAACCAATGATGAATAAGACCATAGTTTACTGCAACATACAAAGAACAACCTTTTTCTGCACATGAACAGGAGAAGAAACTAAAACCGATCTCAGTGGTAAAAAACTCTTTTTCAGATTGTTGCATGCACAGTTCAGTGGTCGATCAACAAAGATGTTCACAGTAAATGAAGCAAGGTTTGATATATATCTATATTTACCATTAGAATCTTTGTTTAGATGTATTGGTAATAAAACTATAGTCTAAACTTCTGTTTTTCCTTGTTTTTCATGCCATAAGCGGTGGCCACATTTGTTTTTTTTAGATATCTGAACCCGGTAATCAAGACATACCTGAATCAGACAAACGCCTTATTCTTGAGTCAAATATGTGCGCCTTCTGTATGTCTTGAAGATTAGGCTGCAGATAAAGCATTGAGAGATAGCAGTGGATGTCAGCGACAATGTGGCACTAACTGGTGCTTTGGTAAGCGACAATGTGGCACTAACTGGTGCTTTGGTAAGCGACAATGTAAAGAAATACTGAAATACACATGCAGTACAAACTTTGGTAAGAGTAAGACCTCCTGCAGTCCGTGCTCCAATACATATGTTTGCACATCAGTTTTAACTATGGCACTCTATGAAGTAAGCTTATAACTGATAGTAGATGACACTGGTATTGAACATGGGAACAATGAAACAAAAAATTGTCGAACGAATCTGAATATCGTTCATCGCAAAATTTCAGAAATTTGTTATTCATCAAACACATAATGTAGAGAACACGGACGCACACAGCGGAAGGCACACGCGGAGAGGGGAGGGATCCATACCACGAAAAACCAAAGCGAACGTCGTTCAGCTGGTCGGGGAGGCACAGGCGGAGGCGGAGGTCCGGCGGCACGTACAGACACGGCGGTCCGGCGGTCCACCACTCCGCCGGCAGACGACCTCGTTCAGCTGGTCGGGGAGGCACAGGTCGAGGCGGTGGTGCCGGCGCGTGGAGCCGGAGGTCCGGCGGCGGTACAGAGGGCAGTCCTTCCGTCCGCGGTCGCCGGTCCGCCCGTCCGCGGGCGCGTCTGGAAACAGATGGCGGGGCGGCAGTGTGGAGGCGGAGGTCGTCGGGCGCTTAGGCATGGAGGGGAAACAGGGGAGAGGTGGGGCGCGGTGGCTGGCGGCAAACTGCCCCGGCGGCGTGGTCCGGATGGGGGGTTTTCTTTTTGACCCCAATAACTAAGGGCATCTCCAGCCGTTGGCTCACCTAGGACGCATAAAAATCGCCTTCTGAGGACGATTCGGCGATACAATCGGCGCTGGGGCGGTTTTACGCCCAGTCGTCGCCCCCAGGCGTCGAAATTGGCCCACTTTGCAGCCCAATTTCGGCGAATAAAGGGCCCATATGGGCGAGAATAGGCCCATATTCGGCGTGGTTTCGCCGTGTCTCGATGTTCAATTATCAACACAATTATTTCTTATCACATATTTTATGACAGAAAAATCAAATACTTCAACAAAATAGTACAACAACAAATAGTTCAATACAAATTATATAGTTCAACAAATAAAAACTCATATTTCATCACACGGCGTCCCCCTTGAGCCTCCATAGGTGCTCAATCAGATCTTTCTGCAGTTGATGATGCACCTGTGGGTCTCGGATCTCCTGACGCATACTGAGATAGGCAATCCAAGTTGCCGGTAGCTGGTGATCAACTTTGGCTAGAGGACCCTGCCTGTAGTATGGTTCAGTGTCAAACACCGAGTCTTCTTGCTCGCTCTTGATGATCATGTTGTGCAAGATGACACAACAAGTCATAATCTCCCACATTTGATCTTTGGACCAGGTCTGAGCGGGGTACCGAACAACAGCGAATCGAGATTGGAGCACACCAAATGCCCACTCGACATCCTTCCTGCAAGCCTCCTGAACTTTCGCAAACCAGGCGTTCTTGCCTCCTGCCGCAGGGTTTGAGATCGTCTTCACAAATGTCGACCATCTCGGATAGATGCCATCTGCTAGGTAGTACCCCTTGTTGTATTGGTGCCCATTGATCTCGAAGTTTACCGGAGGAGAATGGCCCTCAACGAGCTTGGCAAAAACAGGAGAGCACTGCAGCATGTTGATGTCATTGTGAGTTCCTGGCATACCAAAGAAGGAGTGCCAAATCCAAAGATCCTGTGTGGCTACCGCCTCAAGCACCACACTGCAACCGCCTTTGGCGCCTTTGTACATCCCCTGCTAACCAATTGGGCAATTCTTCCATTTCCAATGCATACAGTCGATGCTTCCAAACATCCCAGGAAATCCTCTTGCTGCATTCTGGGCTAGGATCCGAGCAGTGTCTTCCACATTGGGTGTTCTCAAGTATTGTGGTCCAAACACTGCCACCACTACCCGACAAAACTTGTAGAAACACTCTATGCTGGTGGACTCGGCCATGCGCCCATAGTCATCGAGTGAATCACTGGGAGCTCCATATGCAAGCATCCTCATCGCTGTCGTGCACTTCTGGATGGAGGTGAATCCAAGAGCGCCAGTGCAATCCATCTTGCACTTGAAGTAGTTGTCGAACTCCCGGATGGAATTCACAATCCTGAGGAAGAGCTTTCGGCTCATCCGATAACGGCGCCAAAATGTTCTCTCGCCATGAAGTGGAGCATCGACGAAGTAGTCGGAGTAGAGCATGCAGTAGTCTTGGAGACGATGCCGGTTCTTTGCTTTCATCCGCCCCAGCGCCGAGCCACCTCGCCGCGGTTTTTCATTGCTCGCCAGCAGCTGGCCGAGGGCGGCGAGCATCATGAGATGCTCTTCTTCCTGGACGTCTGCCGCGGCTTCCTCCTCCAGCAGCGCGGCGAGCTCTTTCTCCTCATCCGAGTCCATCGCCGAGGCAGGCAAAACGCCGAACACCTTGCGCTCGGTGGGCGTGCACCCGCCGTTAAACCGCGCCTCCGCGACCGGAAACGGCGGCCGGAAACGCCCAGCTACTGTGGGAGGGGCTGCCGCGGCGAAGCGCTGCTATTTTCCGGCGGTGAATGGCTATCTAGCGGAGTAGGGCGGCGGCCGTCGCCGGGATATAGCTAGTGGTGGCCGAGGGCGCGGGGGGTGCGAGGCGAGTCGGGGGAAGAAAACCTTAACTTTTCCGCTGTCGGTGTGGGCCAAGCATGCTTTTCCCTAGAGCCGGAGCCCCCAACTGCTCCCAGCGCGCCGGGTTCGACCTGTGACCGCCAGACGGGAAAAAGGTTCGAACCGGCGATTCTCGGCGTCCTGGGGCGCGACTGGAGCGTTTTTTCAGCGCCGGCGCCGAAAAAGTGGCCTGTTGGGGGCGCGGCTGAAGATACCCTAACGACCGTTCGGCGTGGGCTATCCCAAACCGAACCTTTTGTTCGGTAAAACAGCCCCTCCGTGACAAACCTTTCTATTCGATCCGAAAGACCTGCTCCCTACCCACCAACGGACCAGCCCAATAGAACTAGTCCAGAAACACAACTACCTTCAAGAAGAAGAAAACAAAAGAATTACAATATTGTAGGCCTCAAAACTGCTTCTGTCCCAATAATAAAAATAGAGAAAACACAAAAAGAACCTAAAAAATGCACTGGACCAAGAAAAAGACTCACTGAAAAAATATCTAGGAACAAAACTACCATATAATTATGAAAAAGTTATATTACAGAAATTTGGCATGAATAAAAATTTCAGAGGGTAAATTAAACTAAAATTTGCCATGTGAATAAAAGTATTTTTGCCATGGCCAAAATGGAGTCATTTTTGCCATGGTAAAGTAAATTAAAAATTGCCATGGGAACACAAGTATATTTACCATGTTGCATAGTAAAAATTTGCCATATTCCGGAAAATGTAAATTTGCCATCATATTTAAACTAAAATTGCCATGCTCTTTACAATAAATTTGCCATGACAAAAATAAAGTATTTTTTGACATGTCATTAAAAGTGTGACATGGTAAAAAATGTAGTAAATTTTGCCATGGCAAAAATGGTGTGATTTTGCCATGGAAATAAATGAAAAATTGACATGGCTACGCAAGTACATTTGCCATGCTACATATTAAAAAAAATCGTGTTCTGGAAATGTAAATTTTCCATCATATTTAGATTAAAATTGCCATGCTCTATACAATAAATTTGCCATTTCAGATAAATAGAGTAAAATTTGACATGTCATTAAAAGTATAGTTGCCATGGCAAGAAAAACGTAAAAGAAATCCCACTTTTGGCTGTGAATAAAGGTATTTTTGCCATGCCCCATTAATACATTTGCCGAAAACATCTTAAGTTTGTCGTGGCAACTTTGCCATATTTTCGAACATATATAACTTTGTCGTGTTTTTGAACATGTCAAAGTTGCCATGGCAAGTTTGCCATGTTTTCGGATAAAAAAGTGCCAGGACAAGGTTGCCATGTTTTGAACATATATAATTTTGCCGTGTTTTTTGAACATGGCAAGTTTACCATGTTTTCAGATACTAGTAAGATGCCTGTGCTACGCTACAGAATCACAAAAAGACGTGTAAATGCACTGCTAAGAGACAACGAAAGAATGTAGTGAGGCATTGATCAAACTGATGTCATATATTCGATAGGTACACATCCAGAATAATCGAACATACAACTTCGAACAGATAAATCCCTTATTCTATGTCAAACCTTTTCTTCTCAATCTTCACCTTGCAAAAAATCATATAGCTCTCCTTACTCGGCTTTCGCATAGTCCGTCATGTCCTATATTGAGGGGGCGGAGAGCATGTGGCAAAAGCAAATACACCCATGGCTATCGTCTTTGTCTTCGTTCCCCTTCAGTTAACATGGGCTTCACCTCACACATCATTTTCCGCTAGAAATGGTGACACATTAAACACGTCACTTTGGCCAAACCTTAATATCAATAATGCAAGAACGACAATGCCACAATTTCATTGTACATCCCCAATCTGTGGAATGGAGGTATGACGATAAGTCACTTCATCCTTTGGCTTCAATCCAATAGGCTCAACACACTAGCACATATATCTTCTTTTAGTTGTTTGCTCAAAACATATGCGCCAACAATATTAGCTCTATTAAGCTCTCGCCTCATTTATCTTCTCACCTAAAAGATATTAAAGACATCAGACAATTAGTATTGCATGCCTAACAGTAAATAGTATATTTAGGAAAATTAAGAAGAAAAAATGAGCCTGTAGTATTTAGGCAAAGGATTTTTTTACAAAAGTGTTAAACTGCAATATTTGTTTCATAAGTGGCAACAAGGACACATATTCCTTAAACTAAGACACAACTACTCACGACCACTAAGCGCTAAACATTCTAAATTACAAATTTTGTTCTAGTGGCTGTTGCCTCGCAACAATGAAATAGTATACAACATAAACAAATTGATACCATCTTTCACGGGAAAACTAAAACTGCCAAGAGACCATATAATGCAGCAAAATCTGATTTGACTGTGTCATCTCCGGCTCCGCTTCGAGCGGCCATTCTCGTCTCTGAGCATGATGGGCCAGCCCACAACATGGTGCATTTCGTCGACTATATGACACAATGAGCGTCAGGTAGAATTTCCCCTGCCATGTATCTAAACTAATTTAGATAAATGAAGATATACTTCTTTAAAACAAATTTCTGACAATTATGCTGGTTCATGTAGGTAAGAGTCTATGTCATGAATAGTGTCTTAGAAAAGAAATGCACAATTCTCCATGGGCATGGGGTTCCAAGCATACATAACTTACACAATATCAAAATTTACTTCTAGAAAATAAAAACTGATATATGAACTCGCATGAGTTTGGGATAACACATCATCAAGGAGATGGAAGGCTCATGTTGAAGTCATAAAAAATCTATCTACAAGCAACAATATGCTCATTTACCACATATCAGAAGGATATTACTAATGCTACATCTTTCATCAATTAGCACTTACAAATTGATCTCACACAATTACACTGGTATATATACATATAATTACGTATGTATATGTTTTTCTTGTAAAAAGGGTTATTTCAGATTGTGTTCAGTACACAATAATATAGTGGATTGGGAAGTTAAATTACTTGGTACAACAAAGAGAAAAAGCTTATCTCTCTTCCTTGGACACGTGACTTGCGAACTTCTCTACTTACAAATATATTTAGCCATGCTTGATCATGCTGCTCTACACCTTGCACCAAATCATGCCAAGTACAAAAATCTGACAAATGTCACAATAGAAAACGGTCTAGATATTGAATAGCAAAACTGGTACCAACCTGAAGGGATGGATTACAGTGAATTTCACTAAGGATGAACTATAAGTTTCTGCAAATAATTACGTAGAAAGTATAAATCCGCAGCTAACAAGGTACTTTACAAATCCAAAAACAATTCATTCCTAAACATTTCACAAATCACATGTTCAGGAGAGACCATAATTTCAACCATGAACTGATATGATACGGTCGCGGCCTAATCTGCCTCTCCTTGGCTCTCCCAGGTACAGTTGACGACCCGAGAGGCTGCCAGGTTTGCTCCTTGTCTTGACGCTGCATCTTGTCTACCTCACCAAGCCCTCGCAAAGCTACGGTCCGCTCACTTGATCCGCTGTACTGTTTCTCCTGGCTTGCTCTTGTTAGGGTTTAGGGCTCTTGCGTTTCTGCTCCTCGCTAGCTTACGTTTTTTCCTCGTTAGCTTCCCTTCCTAGTGTGGCTCTGCTTGCTTGCATTAGTTAGGATCTGTTCATCTTTGCATTAGCTAGGTCTGTTCATCTTTGCCCGAATGTCTAGCGCATCTTAGGGTTCTTGATCCTCTCTCTGTCTGATCCTTGCGCTAGTTCTCTAACTCCTGCGCTGCCTTGGGCGCACCGGTGCTCGCTGTGCGAGCGCCATGGAGCCGCCTGACGAAGAGGGGGTCAGGTTTGAAAGCTGCATGCTCGAACGATACGGCTGCGACACCGTCTCGGTGATCGACGGACCCCGGCGGGCCACCGTTCTTTGGGCTGAGGTGCTGTCCGTTGGGGTTTTCTGCACACCGGCGTTCGTCGTTCGTCTGCTGCACCACTGGTTCGGCGGCGAACCGGCCGGCTTCTAGGTGCGGCTGTTGACCGTTGGTCTGTTTGAATTTCAAGTTGCGCATGCCGGCATTGCATGGGAGATCGTTCGTAGGCGAGTCTGGCGATGGGGAGCGTTTGACATGTCCTTCTCCGTAACGGACGGACCGCCCTCTGGCTGCCAGGGACCGTCATGTAGCATTCTTCCTAGTCATGCACGGCCACCCCTTCCATCGCTGCTTGGCCCCCACCCATGCACCATGCAACGCTCTCCTGTCTCGTCGCGCGATGAGCCGGATCCCTCTATTCCGGTTTTCCCGTGGCACATTGTAGTGGAGCATGCATGGCTGCATGCCCAACACGGCCGTAATCATGCCAATCCCTTGGACCCGCTGACAGCTGCGCATGCACGCCAATTCGATCGCTCCCCCCTCCAGCACGCGGAGAGATTACATCCGCTTAGCCGGGGATCTGCTGACGCTGGACGCGAGAACCAACCTAATGACACACCTATTCTCCGTCATAATTCCTACCTGCACGCCCTGCTGTCAAACCTGCTTCCTCGGAATCAGGCGATCTCTGCACGACGCATTGCGCCCAATGTAGTAAAGGGCCTTTCAAAGCCTAAAGATTTGCATCGTAGATGTTTTCGATGTTTGTCGCTCGATCACCGCAAAAAGGATTGCCGTGACCCTGTAGTGTGCTGGTCTTGCCGTCAGGTGGGCCATATCTCCTCCCAATGCAATCCATCACACGGTTCTGCTCCTCCACCTTATGCTTCCGCGACTACTTATAGCGGTACGGAGCGGACACCCTTCTCCAACAACGCACTAGTCATCCCGTCCACCTCCAATGCTCTAACTCCTCTGCACCCACAGCCTGCACCCCTCTCCCCTTCCTCCTGCACGCCCCTAGCCCCCCGCACCTGCTTCTTGCACCTCCTTCCCCCATGGAGCCTGTCATCCGAGGTCGTCCAACCTCCCTTGACGTTCACTACCCTCTACTTCCTGACCAAAATGCACTTGTCTGCCTCATCAACATCACCCCCCCGATGCCTGGCTTCCTCCCCTGGCTCAAGCGCATCTTCAGGGAGCGGCTCGGCATCACGGCCGTCCGCTATGCTGGGAGTGCTCTAGGCACTGTTTATGCAGTTTTCGTTAGGGAGGAGGAGCAGGCTGCGGCCGTGCGAGCGAGTCCTATCGAGACCGACACTCGTAGGATCGACATCCTGCCGCACAACACCGGCGACAATGCCTTTTCCTTCGCCTTCCGCCATATTGTCAGCCTATCCCTCGAGAAGATGCCTCTCGAGCTTTGGGATCGCCGTGGAGTGATGGCTAGTATTGCCGGCTTTGCCAGCCTGCTAGGGCTGGGGCACGCATGCCTCCATGGGAACGACTTCTCATGCATCTTTGTCCTCGCCAAAGTAGAAGCCCTGCAGCATATCCCCCCACCTTGCCTTCCACCGCATAGACGGCGCCGGCATCTACACCGACGTCCTCATCAATGAAGTCTGGGACATGGCACGCACGCTAGGCGTCCCCTCCTCCCCACCAAACCCTAACCATAACCTCCCCCCTGAGAATGGTGACCATGCTCTAACTCGTGGCCTGTGACGTGGGCATGCAAACCCGCGCGCCACACGAGCGGTCCATGAGAGCATGGCCGACCGAGCGTTCCACGCTTTCCAGTACCCGGGCTATGCCACCTTTGGTGACTCCATCGCCATGCTCAAGTTAGCTGCCAAGCCTAGACTCCGCAAGTGCGACACCTTCGCCATCCCCACCATCCAAGAGATAGCCCATGAGGACGATGCTCGTCTTTGCCTCAAGCCCGAGCTCATAGCTACCGAGGTCAGACGACCCCATGCTGAGGTGGCCTTTGACCCTGACATGCTGATCTTCACATTCTCCGTCAAGCTGAGCAACTGTCGGGCCACCTTAGGGGTGGCGATCATCGGGCCGGCAAGTGACAGAGCCATTTCATCTGCTTTGACCTCACGGTCGGCTCTATCGAGAACCACACTTGTCGGTCCATCCTATTCAAGCTCTGGCCCAAAACCTTATTAGGGGAATTCTGTTCCCGCACCCCACCTCTCCTACCAGCTATCGAGTGCAAGCACCCGCCAAAGCCGTTCGTCCCCAGTTCTCTAATCCCAGATGTTGGTCCTCTCCTGTCATTGGCAGGCAAGTCTCCTTTCCCAGCCACCAAGTCGCCCCTAGCCCAGATCCGGATTCAGGCCCACCAGGTGCTTACTGCATGGCCCATCTGCACGCGGCCCATCTGCCCTGTGCTTGGCCCTTTTGTTGGGCTGCACATGCTGGGCTTCCTCTCTCCAGTGGCCTGCACTGATATGCAGCACGACGCCTGTGCTATCCTACCTGTCGAGATAGCCACAAGATTCTGCTCCTGTAGAGCACCACAGCCCGAGCCCTCCGCCGCCGACCGGAGGCCAACCCCATCGACTATGCAGCTGTTACAGCCGGCGACTATCACCATCTCCGACGGCCTCTCTGTCGTGGAAGCGCCGCCACAGCCGCCCGCAGAGCAATAGCTGCCGACCGAGCCGCAGCCGCCCGCCGTGCTGCCGGCAATGGACGGGGGGCGCCAGGTGTGGCGGATCCGGCCCCGCGTGCCTCGCCCCGCCGCTGCTCACACATCTAGCAGCTGTATGACGGGGCGCGTGTGGACCCTGTCGAGCGTGCATCCAAGCGCAAGGCCTCTGCCAGCCCTTCGGGGAGCGAGGTGAGCGGTCGCTGCTCGACAGGCAAGAAGAAGAGCAAGAACCTGACAGCGGCTTCGATCGTCGGGCTGCCCCTCCAGAGCACTCCAAGGTCGATCACGAGGGGCAAGGCCAAGCTGCTTGCGCGTTGCTGCGACCTGAACTTCAGCGACATCACAGCGGGCGCAGGGCCATCCTCCCCTACTTCATCTGAGTCCTCTAGGTCTACCCATGGTTAAACAGACAGTTGACTACTGGAACTACAAGGATCGTTCCCCCTCCATGTTTCCTTTTCCTATTTGGTGTCCGTTTACTCTAGTAGCTCTGCATCCTAGTTTGTGGCCCGATGGGCATTGTATCTGCATTGTGTTTCATATTTCCCTTTCCTGTTATTCCGCATGCCAAACCTTGTATGCTCGCCAGAGCCTATGCTTAATAAAATGTCAGTCTTTAGCTTATCTTGTTGCTCGTCTTCTTTTACTGCCTGGAGCCACACACATAACTTAATGCGGATCGCTTGTTGGAATGTTAGAGGGCTTGGTGATACTGACAAATGTACGCTGGTCAAGGATGCACTCCTGCCCAGTCGATCGAATGTCCTCTGTTTGCAGGAGACCAAGCTGCAGGAGATTGACGCGATGAAGGCAACCTCTTTCCTCACCTCCAACCACAAATCTTTCATTTACATGCCGGCTTCTGGAACCTCAGGAGGCTTGCTAGTTGCCTGGGAGGAGAATGTTTTCAGGGCCACTGAGATTAGCAGACACATATTTTGCATCACTGCACACTTCCAGTCCAGAAGCAACAATGACAGCTTCACTCTGTCTACCGTTTACGCACCGCGCCAGGAGAATGAGCGAGAAGATTTCTTCACAGTCATAGATCAAGTTGCAGCGCAAGTGCAGGGACCATGGATCATGCTTGGTGACTTCAACATGTACCGGTTTGCACACGAAAAATCATAGGGAAGGAAGAACTGGGTGCTGATGGACCTGTTTAATTCATGGATCAGAGAGAGAGCTCTTGACGATATAGAGGTGGCGAACAGATCTTTCACCTGGTCGAACAAAAGAGAACAACCAACTCTGATAAAGATGGATAGAGTGCTGGCAAACGCCGATTGGAACCTGGGCTTTCTGAAGACCACTGCATCTGCCCTGATAGCAACAACTTCAGATCACGTCCTGATATGTGTGGAATGCTCAATGGATACACCCAGGAGCTCTCTTTTCCGCTTTGAGAACTATTGGCTGCAACTCCCAGAAACTATAGACCTGATCAATGACAGTTGGAGCAGGGGCTCCAGGCCGTTCGCCACGGCAACATCGCTCCTTAGTTTCAAGCTAAGAAGGACCAGAGCAGCCCTAAGGAAACGGGGGCGTAGCCAAACACCTCCGCGTCTCACATTGGAAAACTGCAAACATGTTCACTACAAAAAAAAGACACATCCGTGACATTTTGGGACGAACGAATTTTTTCTGTCATACATATGACACTTCTATGACGATAATTGTGACAAAACCCGGTATCATCATAGATGTGGTGGGCTCCTACTTCTATGACAAAAAATCATGACAGAAAATGGGCTTTTCATCCTGGGCGGGCTGGAGACGCAGCTGCATGACATTCTTTGGGCCGTCCATGAACAGTAGACGGTGGAGGGGTGGTTGAACAGTAGCCGGTGGAGTAGCGCGCGATGGAGACTGGATGAACAGGAGCCCGTGGAGGCTGGAGGAGGTCAACGGTGGAGATGAACAGTATCCCGTGGAGTCCCGTTTTGCGGTACGCCACACCCCTTCCGATGAACAGGACCCTCGTTTCAACCGTAGCGCTCCAACACAAGTCCGTTTCGTCCATTTTGCGATACGCCACACCCCTCCCGATCAACAGGACCCCTGTTTCGACCATAGGAGGTTCGTTTCCTCTGTTTTGCGGTACGCCACACCCCTCCCGATCAACAGGACCCCCGTTTTGACCGTAGGAGGTCTGTTTCCTCCATTTTGCGATACGCCAGACCCCTCCCGACCAACATGACCCCGTTCCGAACGTAGGAGGTCCGTTTTCTCCGTTGTGCGGTATGCCAGGCCTCGTTTCCATCTCCTGTTCCGTCCAAGCCCTCCCGATGAACACGACCACGCATTCTGTTCCGACCCAGGTGGTTGGCTCCCACGCGTTCCATTGCCTCCCGATGAACAGGACGCATTCCGTTGCCTCGCCATGAACACTACGCATTCTGTTGCCTCCCCATGAACACGACGACGACATTGTTTCTCCATTCCGACCCAGCCATGTACACGAGCCCTGGCAGTACGTATGCGCGAGTAGGCATTCGAGACCCCGCCCGTATGTACACATACGTAGCCGTATTTTCTTTCTTGCACCCTGGCCGCTGTACGTACGTGTACATGCTACGTGCGCGCCTCTACTACAACACGTACGCGCCTCTACTACGACACATGCGCGCCTCTACATCCACCAGTATATATGTACGTACACGTTCGCGACCAGAATGACAACGCTACGTACGCTTCGACCAGGTGGGTCCCGACTGTCAAGCACTTCCTTGCGTGCGAATATGTAGCTGGTGGGTCCCAGAAGTCAGGGGGGTGAATCATTTTTTTTGCCCGGACGCACTTCCTTGCATGCGAAGATGTAGCTGGTGGGTCCCAGCAGTCAGGAGGGTGAATCATTTTTTTGCCCGCACGCACTTCCTTGCATGCGAAGATGTAGCTGGTGGGTCCCAGCAGTCAGGGGGAAACGTTTTTTTCGTGAAATATAGTGGCCCATCCGGTGGGTCCCAGCTGTCAGGTGGAGGAATCATTATTTTCCACGTAATAAGGAGGCACTTCCTTGCTGCGGCCGTGGACCCAGCTGTCAGCCTCTCCACGTACAGTCCATGTCTGATGGAAGTCGTTCCTTGACCACGTTGACCACGCTGCGCCGAGAGCACCAGGGCGGTGGATGACGGCGAGGCCTATGAAGGGGACGACGCGGAGCCGGGGAAGACGCGGCAGCGGAAGCCCGCGCGGAGAGGAGTGCGAGGGTTCACTGGTTTAGCTGCGGTGTGAGGCTGCCGTCGCCGCAGGGCCTGGCCAGCGGTAGGAATAGTAGGGGGTGGTGAGGCCTCCGTGGCAGCACATCCGTCCACGGGAGGCAGAAGCATGCAGCAGGACCGGCGCTACTTTGTGCGGCTGGAGCAAGAAGACCAGAGGTTGAAGAAGCACTACGGCCGTTGGATGGACATCGTACGGTCACTGGAGATAGAATCATTTATATTGACTAAGTTGACAAAGCCCTCCGTCCCCGTCAACTTAGTAGGCCCACAAGTCAGCCTCCCACCAAGGTGGGTCCCAGCTAGCGGGGGGTATTCATTTTTTGTGCGTAATAAGGAGGCACTTCCTGTGGGTCCGAGGTGACAGCAGGGGGAACATTTTTTTCGCGAAATACGGTGGCCCATCGGGTGGGTCCCAGCAGTCAGGGGCAAATGTTTTTTCGTGAAATACGGGTGGGCATCCGGTGGGTCCCTGCTGTCAGGTGGAGGAATAATTTTTTTCCGCGTAATAAGGAGGCACTTCCTTGCGGCTGCCGTGGACCCAGCTGCCAGCCTCTCCACGTACAGTATTCTTTTGATGGAATTCAGTCGTTGACCACATTGACCACGCCGCGCCGAGAGCACCACAGTGGTGGACGACGGCGAGGCCTAGGAAGGGGACGACGCGGAGCCGGGGAAGACGCGATAGTGGATGCCCACGCGGAGAGGAGTACGAGTGTTCACTGGTTCGGCTGCGCTGCCGTCGCCGCAGAATAACAGGGGGTGTAGGTGAGTGGAGTGGAGGGATGGCCTGGCCAGCGGTGGGAGTAGTATGGGGGCGGTGAGGCCTCCGCGGTAGCACAGCCGGCCACGGGAGGCAGGAGCAGGCGACACGACCGGCGCTTCTTTGGGCGGCTGGAGCAAGAAGACCAAAGGTTGAAGAAGCACTACGACCGTTGGATGGACATCGTACGGTCAGTCGATCTAGAATCGTGCATATTGACTAAGTTGACAAAGCCCTTCATCCCCGTCAACTTAGTAGGCCCACTATACTGGGTCCCAGCTAGCAGGGGGAGTATTCATTTTTTTGTGCGTAATAAGGAGGCACTTCCTTGCGTGCGAAGATATAGCTGGTGGGTCCGAGCTGTCAGCGATGGTAACGTTTTTTCACGAAATACAGAGGCCCTTTCGGTGGGTCCCAGATGTCAGGTGGAGAAATCATTATTTTGCGCATAATAAGGTGGCATTTCCTTGCATGCGGCCGTGGACCCAGCTGCCAGCCTCTCCACGTACAGTCCACTTCAGATGCATGTCGGTCGTGGACCATGTTGACCATGCCACGCCGAGAGCACCAGGGCGGTGGACGACGACGAGGCCTAGGAAGGGAACGACATGGAGGCAGGGAAGACTCGGCAGTTGTTTTTGTTTCCCACGCGGAGGGGAGTAAGACTGTAGGAGGGTTTACTGGTTCGTCTGCCGTCCCAGAGAATAACAGCAAGTGTGGGTGAGTAGAGGGATGGCTAGGCCAGGAATGTGAGTACGGTGGGGCGGTGAGGCCTGCACGGCAGCGCAGCCGGCCGCGGGGAGGAGGGAGCAGGCAGTCCCACCGGCGCTTGTTTGAGCGGCTGGAGCAGGAAGAGCAGAGATTGAAGAAGCACGACGGCCATTGGATGGACATCCAACAGTATACAGGCCATCTGTGGAAAGCCTCAAATCTGTGGAAAACAACATACATCCCATCTGCCATTATTTCAAATAATTACAGCCTATTTGCTAATTCTTACGGGTTTTTTGGAGCCCATATTCTTTTTGTTAGCATTACAACCCATATTGTGGCCACGGTTAAAAAATTATACGAAATTTCGCATATGTCAGTGCGGTCTGAACTGTTTTTAATCCCGTAATTTCGAGTCACATTCAGACTGATTTTAAAAATAAATGTATATCAATATAAAATCCAATAAATTTTCCACGCATAAAAATCAATGCAATTTAAAATCTCAAAATGAAAAAAAGTTATTTGAAACTAATTGCCGGTTTGATGTGTTTTAAAAATGTACAGCCCATTTCTCATTACTGATAGGCCATTTTCTCGGTCAGCCGAATGAAGCTCTCCTCATCTTGAAAGATTTGTAGCCCAACAAACCTGATAAAGCGACTTACTTGACAAATCACAAAAAAACTGGGCTAGCCATTTTCAGAAACAAAAAAACTATTGGGCTGGTCTGTGGTAAACATAAAAGAAGTGGTTGTCTAGACAGGCCAGAGTGTCCCGCACAGCCCAGTTGACACCCTGCTTCCGTCTCAAAAACAAATTAGATAAATGCCACTCCAATTATGGCGATTCATAAAAATGCCACTGCAATTTCCAAACTTTGAAAAATGCCACTGCATTTTTTTTGTAAACTTTGAAAAATGCCACTGCAGTTTGCAAACTTTGAAAAATGCCACTCCAGACTTCGAAAAATGCCACTAGAAATGGCATGAAATGGCATTTTTCGAAGTTTGGAAATTGCAGTGGCATTTCTCGGATACACCAGATTTGGAGTGGCATTTATCAAATTAACCCAAACAAAAATAACTAGGCGAGCTGCTGGGTCCCTGGTGTCAGCCGCTCGTTGTGCAATTCTGTCGTTTATTGACTACGTTGATAATGTCATGGGACCCAGATGTCATAAATCCACTAGAAGGAGCCATTTTTTTATTGGCTTGAAATAAGGAGGCACTTGCTTGCGTACTGCCATGACCTTAGCAGGTCTCTGCTGTCATCCTCTCCATGTACAATCATCTCCTGATTGTGTACGCGTCAACTTGCTAGGCCCACAAGTTAGCCTCTAAACCCGTGAAGGACAAATACAACCCATTTAAAAAATAACAGCCCATTCCATACGTTCAAACGGAAAGTTCAACATTCAGAGCAAAGTAACAGGTCTGATCCACATATAGAGTACCGAACTTCCATGTTGACAACCATCAGAGCCAAGTTAACTATCTACTCCCACTAATACTCTAGTAGCGTACAAGTGCTAATTTACTCTTAGCTAACTAGACGATGTCGGCCGCCATCTGTGGTACACGCTAAACGCCGGC
Source organism: Triticum aestivum (assembly GCF_018294505.1). Taxonomy (NCBI): domain Eukaryota; kingdom Viridiplantae; phylum Streptophyta; class Magnoliopsida; order Poales; family Poaceae; genus Triticum; species Triticum aestivum. The sequence continues at coordinate 607,114,883 of NC_057812.1, forward strand.
ACCGGCGGCGTGCGCCTCGCCTCGAACTTGCAAGAGGTGCAATAGGGCGCGTTGCTCACGCGCGTTGGCCCTTTCCATGCCGGCGTGGTCCACCGAAGCTTCGGCTTCCAAGCGGGAAACCCACTTGACGAGCTGGTAGTAAAAATCAGCATCGCAAACGCGTGCGTGCCCGACAGCCTCCACGGCTATTTGCCGGGCGCCGGCCTCCATGTAGTCGGCCTAGTTGCGGGCGCTCTGCTCGCGACTCAGAGCGTCGGTGCGCTGCTGCTCCATGTCCCGTTGGCGGCGCAAATTGGCGATACGGTGCTCCTCCGCCAGGCGGTCGCTCTCGAATAACTCCCGCTCCTCTGCCATGCGGCCGCGCTCCAACAACTCCTCGATCTCCGCATTGCCATCTAAAGACAGATAGAATGCCTCCTCCCTCTGTCTGCCTTCCGGTGAAAACCCGAACACTAGTTCCGGCGGTGACTGCCTCCGACGTTGCGTACCGCGGACGGGCGGGGGCATGGCGGACATGGCGAGCGACGTCGGGCCAGTGTGTGCTTATGAGGATATGGCGAGTTGGGTCATGGTGGCACCGGAGAAGGCCGGGAAACAATACTTATAGGCGGAAGGTAGCGCGACGGTCATCGGAATTCAATGCATAATGGCTTAGCGCGCCAGCTTGCCGTGGAAAACTAGAGAAACTGAAATTATGACTGTGCCGTCCCGTCCCGTCTGGGTCGCACGCCGGCATGGCAGTCAAACGAGTGCACTCGAATCATCTCCTTGCTTGTCAATAATGATTCCATGGATTTAAAAAGCCCGCAACAATTAAAGCGTATCTTTTTTCGCATCAGTTAGCTGCCTTAATTATCGCCGGCTGCATGTAGGCACTCAGAATCGCTCACAGGCAGTACGTGAAGCAGCATGCAACGAGTCGCAACCGAGGGCACGCATGCAGCCACTTAAATTGCTGGAATTAATTAGGCTTAAACTTTTGCATGTCATTAATTATTGCCATGCCTTGGTCTTGTTGCTTTGCTCACGGGACTAATAAACCCGGACAGAGGGAGTACCTTCGTTGGTGAGAGGATTGAATTAAGCCCTGCAAACCGGAAAGGAGGTACTAGTACGTGCGTGATCCGCTATTTATTTGTGTAGGATCGAGTAGGTCGTTTCTTGAATTGAGCCCTGCAAACCGAAAAGGAGGCAGTATGTGCGTGATTCGCTATTTATCCGTGTAGGATCGATAGTCTAGCTTGTCAGATTCTTCAAAGGTAGGCATTTTTATCCGTTTAGGATCGATAGTGTAACTTGTCAGTTTCTTTAGAGGTAGGCATTTTTATTCAAAAAACTGCCATTTCGCATCTTGCGTCGCAAATAAAACTGCCAGGAGCGCATTTGTAGGCTAGCTAGTGATCGATCAGTAACTTGTAAACACTGAGCGAATAGAAATAAGTAACTGTTAATGCATCTCAATGATTCACAGATCATATACAAATATGTAGCTCCAAAAGCAAAGATCAGCCACTTCGGATCTTGCGTCGCAACTAAAACTAACTAGTAAAATTCCCATACATAAGATCAACATGTTAATGCATCTCAATGATTCACAGATCATATACAAATATGTAGCTCCAAAAGCAAAGATCTAGAAAAAACATATGTTCTTCCTACTAACATAGATGCTTCTCTTGGCCAACATTCAGTACAGACTGAAAGACAATTTTTTTGTGAAGTCTACAATCCTCTTGCAAACGTAAGTAGTTTCACCAACAGCTGGAACCATGAGAATGAACCACACATGATGGAGGAACATCCACTGCAATATGATTTGGTCTTCTCTCGATCACACCGCGAGACTATTTTCGGAATACAAACTTTAACTTAGGCAAAATGATGCCCATTGTATAATCATACCAAAGCAATGAAGCACCTAGTGTTGGCCAATAAATAGTACAGTACTACTTTTCTGCAGTCCATGAAGTGACTATCCAATCTTTTTGTGTCTATTTTCAAATGGCACTGCATGCAGTGACTATACTATTCTCTTGTGCAGTTCAACCAAAATTGCGGACACTTTATTTGTTTGCCAAATAGCAACGGGCAGACATCTCTGTCTGCACAAATATCAAGCAGCTAGTAAACATATACCACACCTTGTATTTTCGGTTTACACATGTCTCTTCCGCTTAGCATCTGTCATGTTCTACACTGGACAATTGTATACAGTTATGTTTTGCCCTGGACAATTTCATACTGAATTGATTTGCTGGTTCAGAGCAGAAATATAGCGCCTATTCTTCATCAGACCAAGGATATCCATGTTCGCAGTGATGGAAGAGGTGAAATCGATACAACCGAAATTGAGCATCCAATCATTGAATCCTGTCCCGCACCTCCAATGTAGGTCCACCCTGCCAATAAATTCACATGCAAACCACTAGTATCACTCTCTAATGACAGTACAAAAAGAGTAGCAAGATAGTAGCAAACCATGTACCTTCGTAATGAATAGCTCATAGTGCCACCAATTGGACATAAAGGTTTAGAAAAAAACATGCTCCTAATGTTGAACCAGTTGGACTTTTTGTGCAGTTCCACTAAAATCGAGCATCCCTGTTTGCATAGATATTGAAAGTGTGATTACTCTAAAGGTGGCACTAGTTGAAGCATAGACTCACAAATATAAGCATTCCAATTTCTTAATGGGAAAAGGTAGCAAGACTGTTTCTAACCACCTGTTTGAAGGAATAAATAAAGCAACAGCGACTGATGTCAGGAAGGCATACATAGTTTTTTCTGAAAAACTGAGCCATTCCTGACCTTTCCTCTTCTTTTAAGAAAATTTTGTGCAGTTCTACTAAAATAAAATGCCATCACTGCCTTGACAATTTAGTGACACTGTACAAAAGGAAATGACTTAACATTACATCATGATGTCAGGTATGTAGTCGACAGGCATTAGAGACAAACATACAGACCTCCTCCGATAACATAATGAACATTAATTTTAACAAAGGTGTGACTAGCTTTACCGGGATAATTTGAGTGAACTCTACACCCTTTGTTCCTTAATATAAGGCGTTTTCGCGGTTCAATTTAAAGTACCCAAACGTCTAGTATTTAGAAAAACAGGTAGTAGTTTTCTTGAGCACATATCTGGGAAAGCTTGCCACACTTTATTTATGTACATATGCTAATGCAACACCATTCGAATGCTACAAATATACACTAATCCAGTGGCTAGTGCAATAGTAGAGTAGTTAGTTTATTATAGGGTATAGTACAATGGTTTTACTGAACAGATTTCAATAAACTCTAGCACTGGAAGGTTTCTATAAGAATTAACAATACAAAATATAAAGGTAACAAGTTTCAGCATTGGTATACTAGCTGTGCATGAGCATTAAACCAAATACAAAAGTCTGAAGGTAACTAGCATTATTAACTAATGATAGTATAAAAAAATTGCAAACCATGTACCTCCAAGGTAAATATCATTTCGAACTCGGGGGGACCTTAAAAATTGCTATCCCAATCTTGATAATCGATCAAACATAAAAACTTGATCGAATGAATCAAGAGAACAGCCGGAGGAGGAGGTGCCCACTCTTGACCTTTCCTCTTGTCTTCATAATTGTCTGTGCAGTTTAACCAAAATAAAATGACATCAGCGCCTTGGCATTTTGGTGACACTGTACAAAAAAATTAACTTATCTCATGAAAGTGAGGTATGTAATCTATAAGCATTAGCAGTGCAAAAATCTGAAGGTAGTAACAAGTTTCATCGTTGGTATACTAGCTGTGCAACAATATTAGAATGCCTTAGCTGAAAAATCTTTAATACATCCACAATCAACAGCTAACCCTGAAATAATCCAGTGACATTAAATGGCATTGCTTAAATTTATCGGTGGCATTAGACTGAGAGCGGCATTAGTTAAATGTGGCATCACTTAGGAGTAGCATTGCTTGACTTGACTGCTGGCGTTATACTAACAGCAAAAAAAGTGGAAATAAGAACATGGGAGGCCCATTCGGACAGTGGGCGCACCAGTACAATGTACCTCCACGGACGCAGAGTGGTGAGGGAGGTATGGTTGCACAGAGCAACAAATATCCAGGCGGCATATGTGGATTACGTCCCATTTTTGTTCTCTTTAGCCACCTTTTTCCTATGCGAGGACAACAAACCGATCGACCTGGTCATTCTCTATTGCGTTGTCATGCCTTTCTACCCTTCTTCAACCAAGAGACACGAGACTCGTTCCTTAGCTACTGATTTTCCCCTTTTCAACCTAGATGCGGGTTCGATGCCTACTCTCTTGGACAGTACAGTCTCCCTTCCTTTCCTTATTCAACCCAGACATGGATTAGTCTGCATGAAGTAGGGTTTCCTTTAATAGTGCAAATCATGGTTTTCGTCTGCGTGGCCAGCAGAGCAGAGGATAGCAAATTGGGAAGATGTGGAGTGGAAAAAGATCCACATGCAACGACGTGGCAGATGGGGAAATAGAACAAGGTTATGGTTTGAAAAGAGGTAGCATACCTGAGGGTCGGCGGGAAGTGGCTTCGCTCGTGGTCATCGTCCTCCGCACACACTACGGCAGCGAGCTTGGGGACGGAGTCCATCCCGCGCGGGCGCTAGGTCTGAGAGGACGGCCTTGTCGTCACTGCGTGACCTTGCTCGCCGACGACGAGTGGGTCAATGCTGCACGTCCTTTTCTTCCCCAGCGGATCTGTGACCATGGGTGAGGAGGGAGAGAGGGGGCGTCTTTTTTAGATCTGGAGAGAGGGTGGTAGTGTGAGAAGCAAGGGGCAGCCCTTAGCAAGAAAGCACTCAAGCTCCAGCCTATATATCTTTTTATACTACTAGTACTGGAGGTGGAGTAGTGGTAGAGTAGTTTATATTTTCTCTACGTACAGTACCAGTTCGTCGTGCTTCAAAACTGATCGGCATGCCATTAAAAAAATAAAGGTCGATAACTAATGCGGCACCTCGGGCCAACGCAGTGAGATCGCATTTTGCACGAGAAATTACACACCATGTTTCATTGACATGTGGTCCCATTCCAACATATCAGTGAGACAACGGCGAGTAGTAGGAGTATTTCTGAATGGATGTGTGGGCCGGGGCGCCTCTTCGTGAACCGTGGAAAACTCGCAACCATCCACCGACTCTTCGCCTTTCCCTCTCGATTTGGAAATGCTGTCGCACACTCTTCCTCTCCCTCCTCCATTTTCCTTCAACCCTTCACCCTTTCTTTTGCCATTGTTCGGTCGTCTTCTCCATGGAGGGAACAGGCCGGAAACAACCCCGTTATTCTTGCCCTAATCTAAAAGATGACGTGGTGGAGGAACTCATTGATCGGTGCGACGTCATCACCTCGGCTAGCATGGCAGGTTCGTTCAAGCCCATTCTCGACTCAACTAATAACATCATTACAAAGAACCCAAGAGTCAAGGAGCGGTTTGTTCTCCCCTATCTTCTTTGCCGTGACCCTAATGACTGGCGTCGGCACGACGGAGGCCTTGCCCTGTGCCAGTTGATGCCGCTTGATAATGATACGTATGATGTTAAGATGCCATCTCTTGAGGGCAAGGCTTGGGCGGGCGCAAATGGAGATTGGGTTGTTTACATTGGGTCCAACTGCGAGTGGGAACTTGTGAATGTGTACACTCGTGACCGGGTTCCACTTCCAAAAATCTCAGCAGACTGCCCAAAGGTTGAGCACACCAGTATTGTACACATACGATCATGGTGACTGTCTTCTACGGAAGATAGCAATTTGTCGAGTTCCCAACCACTCTTGGAATTACAACAACTATCAAGTTGTTGCTATCTTCGACAAGCTTGTTGCCGTCCTTGGTGGTTTGACTCGATGGATATTGCTCAAAAATCAGTTTCTGTACACGGATGAGTACTGTGATGCAATTCAATACGAGGGCCTTGTGTTTGCTGCCACCACTCGTGGCACTGTTTTTGCATGGGAACCTCGTAGTTTTGGTACGTTTGTCTTCCACCGTAATTATAATTGTTTCATCCACATGCATGCGGGTTAGCAAGTTTCCCTTTACTAATTAACCTTCTTCTTGTGTTTCCGAGGTCCTGTGAACATCCCACCACCTATACTCAAAAATTTTTATAACCAAGGGGGAGATGACGATGGTGATGATCACAAGCATGAGGACGAGCAGCGCCCATATACTCTGCGGCGCCTGGCAACTAATTCCGATGGATCACCTCTTCTTGTGTGTATACAGCCCACTAATGATGTTACTGCTAAGGAAGCAGGTGTAGTCTCCCATGGTCGCACGCTCCGGACCTATTCCAACACCCGTTGCATGGTATTCTGGATGGATACTAGTGTGCTAGCGCCAACTCCTTCTCCCTGGTACAGAATTGATAGTCTTGGAGAAAACTTGCTCTTCCTTGGACAAAACTATCTGATGATGGTGAAAGGCGATCCAACTGCTGTTGACACAACGTTAACAGTACCATTTATGAGAAGCAAATGTGTCTATACCTCAGACATTTGGGTGGTTCCCTACCCTGGTACAGATATAGTAGGACGCTTCATCCTGGATGATCAGTCCTGCGTTGGTTTCTAGATCGACAATCGATGGCTCGTCCCAGAGAATCACTTGTGGTTCAAAGCAAGCGTTTCCAATGCCGAGGAATGGTTGAGTTGAAGTTCATTTCATTGCTTGTTATTTGTTGTGTGGTGAAAACTTTAGTATTTATAATGTATCCTCATTGTCGATGTGGGTTGATGACCTGTTGTATGTAATAAAATGATATGCTTGTGATAAACTTACTAAATTTATGAATGGCCAATCAACAATAGTAGTACACTATTTGTACTAGCTTCACATGCTTCGCGCGTCGGGCAGGTGTTTTTACTGTAGCCATATGTTAATGTGTTCGCTGTACATAACCAGCACCTCGAATCCTCGATACTAGTACTATATAGTAGGAGTAAGTAGTAGGAGTAGTAGGGTGGCATGGGCCAGAACAAGCATTCACGTCCAGGAGTACATCACACGCCACCACCACGACATCCATCTGACACCATATTATTTCTTGGAGTCCGTGCTAGAGCAATCTCCTCAAACCTCGTCGTTTCTCTAACTTTAGCCATCGCGCGGCGGGCGAGGTGGGGGTTTACCGATAGTCGGTTTCCTTAACTGCGGTCCCACTTGTAAGGCCAACTCCAACGCACGACCCCAAACGGACCTCCGTTTTGCACGAACTCCAACGATAATTTTGACTAGAAAAGCAAGACCAAAGAAAACCAGAACCATAAGAATACATTTTACTACTCCTGTAAGTTGGATTAGTGCCTTCTCGATGCATTCATTGTTGATCTGCGGAGGCTCGATCTTGCGTGCTTCTTTCTTCTTCGAGTGTAAAGAAGTAGACGTTGCTTCCTCGCATCTAGTCTCATATCTAGCCTCTATTCTAGTAGGAGTATCAACAAGTGCACTAATCTCATCTCTAGCCTCTGTGCTAGCTAAAAGTGATAGAACATCTACTAAATTGCGCTCTATCAATATATGGATGTACTCTTCTTCGCAATACAAAAACTTGCATCCATTCTAATCCCTCCATTGCACAATACATGCCTTCTATTTGTCAAAATATATATGTATCTAGACATGTTTTAGTATATAAGTACATCCATTTTTGGACAAATGGAAGTCAAGTATTTTGGAACGGAGGGAGTACACAATAATTTTTTTAAGTTAGCACAACTAGTCTAATCCGAGAGCACAACTGAAGATTTGGTCGGGCTCTTCCTCCTTTTGCCAACACGTGGGACACCCAACATCCAGGTCGTGTCATGAAAGAAAATAGAGTGGTAGTTGAAGCCACGAGATGTGCATCTTGGGTTAAACTATAAATAGAATCTTACTACTCTTGAGTAACTCCAAAAGCGGCCACCGAAGATCTTTATTGGATTTGTTTTTCATCACCAACACGTCGAGGTGAAAGATGTGCATGTTCAGTGGGTCCTCTTGCGTTTTCACTGACATGTGGGGCCGCATGTGAGCAAACAGACGATGGGCTCCGCGTGTCCGCTGGCTGGCTGAGAAGACAGATAGAGGAGGGCTGAGCACGGACTATAGGAAATTTGTTCTACATACCTCGATATAGGCTCGATATAGTGGGGTGGCATGGACCATAACTAGCATTCACGTCTAGCAGTACGGCACACGCCACCCACACGAGTCCCATCCGGCACCAATTTTCTTGGAGTCCGTGCTATAGCCATCTCTTCTCCCTCCTGTTTTCTCAGCTATCGCGCGATGGGTGGGGTGGGGGTTTGCCGATAGTCAGTTTGCTCAACTGCGGTCCCACTTGTAAGTGAAAATGCAACACCACACGCATTCCCGCTTGAGCGGCGTGCCAGACCAACCGTGTGGGGGTGCGACACGAACACGGCAGGCTTTTCCTTTTGAACTCGTAACTTGTAAAATTTGGTTCTGCTCCATGGCGCGACCGATAGATAGAAAATAACGATTTTGCCTAGAGTAATGAGAAGTTTGGTTCTGGCACCGGTCATGCATGGAGTACGTACGAAAATTATGAAGTTGATGTGAAAGGTAAGATAATCACTGTAGTATCATATACTACTACATGGATTTGACGGAAAGATAAAAATACATACGGATCCATCAACGACATCCTCACGCCCTAGTGCACCGGGTCACCAATCGACGTGTGAGGAGCAGCGGCGTTGGCGGCGAGCTCAACGTGCTTCTAAACAGTGCCGTCAAAGGTTGCCCTGCGGTCCAAGAAGGCCAGCATCCTATCGTCCTCCTCTTGCATGTAGTAGTCCTTGTGGATGATTTGCGCATAGACGTGGGTGATTATGTCGATGGTGTCTTGCTGCGCAGGCGCTGCGTGTCGAGCGCGACCTTGAGGTGAACATTCTCCGATGCGACGGCGGGTAGTCGCAGGGCTAGTGCGTCGAAGAGGTTGTCACCATAGTGGCCGTTGAGGGTGGCGGGCATCGCAGATCCTGGGCGTGTCGGCTGGAGGCTTACGTCAAAGTCGTCCGCAAGCTTCTTGACAACGATGAACTTGTCGAGGAAACCGACGAGGACCTCGTTGAACAAGGAGACGAAGCTGTCGTCCAAGCGGCCCCTCGCCCTAGCGGCCTCAAGCAATACTATCTGGAGACATTCCTCGGTGCCGGGCCGCAGGCCGGCGTCGTGGACCATCTGGCACAGGCGGATAATGCTTGCGCTCATCGCCTCCATGTGTCTAGCTTAGCTTCTAGTCAACTGATCTTGCGATTCGAGTGATCACTCTTGCCCTTGGTTAGCGTGCGTAGGTGCGTAGGATTTTGTACTACTCCTCAGCCCTCTACTGCACCTGCCTTTGGCTGTATGATAGTGGGCCAGCCACCCCCTGGTCCCACGTGTCATTCACCCAAAGGAAGTTGCCGTAAGTCAATGAAGCTGTGTCCCCCTCCGTGCCGGTGTAGTATAGTCATCTCACTGGACCTATAGTTGGGGCCGAACGAGAGAAGTTTGATGTTTACTGGTTTATTGGTCCCCTTTGCATTTTGCGCCAAGTTTTGACCTTTGATTTAACTAATAAAATGTTAATGCATGTAAACAAAAATGTTGTGTAAGTCACCTTACGAAAACCAAATAATCCCAAAATACTTAGGCACGATGCATTAACTCCCTCCTTGTTTCTTATTTCGTGACATATCAACCAATGAGAGATGTGGGCCGTGCATGCTTTCAATGACTTGAGACTACCAAACATGACATGCGGTGTTTAGTTCATTGCATGTAATCCTATTAGTACTCTAGTTAGCAAAAAAACATTAAGTTCTCTCGCCGATAGGAATAAAACACCATGTATTTATTTACAGAGGGAGTAGTACATTTTTGTGACATGCATTACTAGATATTGCTAGTCAAATACTAAAATCCAGATGGACGTGGTAGTACTCCTAAATCCAGACGGTGGTGCTACTAGTACTAGTAGTAGTACTACCAATGTAGTAGTAGGAGTACTAGCACTGTACTACCGGTTGGTCAAATTATTACGTGCTGCTCCACACAGTGAAGTGACAAGACCCTGCGCCGGAGATGACACCTGAGTATAGGCGCCGTGTTCGGCATACCATAGTCAGCCTCATCGTCTGCAGTCACTATCATCATGGCTGTAGAGCTAGCCTGCTTACAACTAGCCCCGTTTGACATAATTTCCTGTGCGTAGATGCCCGTGCATTGCACGGAACACCAAGATTGGGGGTGGACGGCTCCGGCAGCGGCCATCGCGCCAGATTTTTCCACGGCCTTCTAGATGTGGTGGGGAGGAGATAAGGCTGATTGTGAGAGACAAGGAGTTGTTTGTAAATAGGGAACAAGTGCGGGCATGTTTTTGCAAAAGTGGAGAAGCTTGGTTTGTATGCGTCAGATCTAGATCCGACGGCTATTGGTGAAAGATGGGAGGCACAACATCATCACCAACTCAGGACCTGTTTGATTCGCAGGATTTTGAAAATGCAAGAATAGGACACGGCAATATTACAAGTTGTGATGAAAGGATCTTGGAGACTGCGGCCATGCATTTGCAATCCCCGTCGTAGAGGCAACTGTCGACGGTGAGGTTGAGAGGGACGCAGCGCCAGAGGGGGCGCCACCGCTGGGAGAGCAGGGCAGTCCGCACGACAGAATTTGTGGGGAGGAGGCCGATGATGATGAGTAGCATGTCATCGGGGAGGTTGCTGATGAAGTCGAGGCTCGCCGGATGCGGTTTTTGCTTGAGCCGCCTCCGCTCGTTCGCTGCCTTGCCATCCATCTCAACCGGCGGTGACGCCGGTGTACACGTGTGCTGGTGTGTGTTGTGTGTTGGGTGTGCGCAAGTGCGTCCTTCTGTGCATGCCGCCGCGCAGTGGTGAATTGTGCGCGAGTGCGTCCTTCACGCGCAAGAAGTTTGTCCTCAATGTGCCCTCAATTTACTAGCGTGCGGGGTGCTACCCCGAGTGGTTTCAACTTTGTTTACTTCACCGCGTGTCAGATGGGCGTCTAGTTTACTTATTTTCACCCACTGCCACATGGGCCAGCACACGAAGATACAGAACACGAGCTGACAAGGCAGCATGTGGATTGGTTGACCGGTCAACTAAACAATATACGGAGCTATACGCTGACACAGTGAGCGTATAATCCGTCGGTACAGAGAGTTCGAGTGAGAGGGGAGGCCCGTGAGAGATAGCAGAGAGAGAGAGAGAGAGAGAGAGAGAGAGAAACAGCTACTCCCTCCGTTCGATAATTTAGTTCCAACATTTTTTTGAAGTCAAACTTTTGAAACTTTGACCAAGTTTATAAAGAAATTACTTATATCTACAATACCAAAGATAAATGATAGTATGAAGTAAGTACATGTTGTGATGAATCTAATGATCGTTCCAGATGTAAATGTTTTTCTCCACATATACCTGGTCAAACTTTCCTGAGGTTTGACTTTTCAAAACATCCATATGCTTATGGACGTGACAGAGTCCCTAACTAGAGAGAGAGAGAGAGAGAGTGAAAAAAGTGTGTGTGCGTGTGTGAAAGAGACATGGACAACACACGATAAAAGTAGAGAAAAAGTGTTCGTGTCTTATGCAAACATATCACACATGCATCTTCGACAACGGAGGCAAGGTGATGTGATAGTGTGTGGTTGTTTGGAACAGAGAGAGCAAGACCCCTAGCACGTGGCCAAGAGGGGTCTGACAAACAAGGGAGAGAGGTCGAGAGAGACGCACGGAGAAAATGCAGACATGGGGAGGAGAGAGTGTATGTTTGTCATAGAGAGATCCCCTGGAGATCGTGATGGGACTACATGGCTGGGAGATCGAGTGACAAGGTGTGTGCGCGATAGAAGATGCCCCGAGAGATATCGAGATAGACGTATGGATGGAAGGAGACAATACGTGTGTTCCTAATGGCTAGTAAGAGATAATCATATTTAGGAGGGGGAGTGCTTGCGCCTATGATGGAGTGAGGGATTATGGTACTTAGGGGGGGTGTGTGTCACATGGAGAGAGAACAAGGGCGGAGAGTGTTGGATGGGTCTATATGTATAGCGCGAGCGAGACATGTGTATGTGTGAACTAGGGAGATATAAGGCCAGTTTGGCTTGCGTCCTAAGCATCTTTTGCCTGGCCTTGGGTTGTGGCTGGATTTCATGCATGCTTGTTTGGTTGCTACCCTGTGAAAAAGAAAGCCCGCCTGGCCTGGGTTCCCTTGCACTTTAATTAGCCTGGCTGAACTCTAGACACTGCAAGTAGCCTGGCCCAGGCGACCGATTTCGAACGCCTGGCCGTGCCTGGTTGTGTGGCCACGAGGCTAATAGCAACATGGATGGATATTAGCATTAAATAATTGATGCACGGATTGATTGATGGGACGTTGATGCTTTGCCTGGCCCAGGCATGAACCAAACGCTTCAGCACCACACAAGCCTGGCCAGGCAGAAATATTTTACATCTCACATCCACACCAGGCAGTACCGGCCATCAAGGCATGAGGGTCAGGTCACGAACCAAACTGACCAATAAAGTTTGAGAGAGATTGAGGAGCCCCGATAAGGCTGAGTGGTGCGTCAGATAGTTGAGAGGGGGAAAGAGATATTCCATCCGCTCGATAATGCAGTGCATGTAAATTTTTTAGAAGTCAAACTTTGGAAACTTTGATCAGTTTTATGCAATTATTTATATCTAGAATACCAAAGATACATCATACAAAACTATATCTCATGGTGAATCTAATGGTATATGTTAGTCGTACTAGATGTAATTCTTTTTCTCCACGTACATGGTCAAACTTTGTGATGTTTGACTTTACAATAAATCTATATGCTATGGACCAAGGAGAGTGCCTCAGTCGAGACAGATCAAGTGTGTGTGAAGGAGAATGAGTAAGTGTGCAAAAAGAGTATGTGTGTGAAAGAGAAAGTGATAACAAACGATAATTTAGAGAGAGAGTGTGTTTTTTCATTTCTTATGCGAACATATCACGCATGCATCTCCGAGATGGAAAAGTGAGGCGAGGAGATACACGAAGATAGCTAGTGTGTGATTGTTTGCAATGGAGAGAGACACCCCTGTAGCACATGTACAATAGAGGTCTGGCCAACAAGGAACAAAGGTCGAGAGGGACACATGGATGGCATGGACGCATGGGGAGGGAGAGAGGGTGTGTTTGTGATAGAGAGATCCCGTCGAGATCGTGAGGGGACTACATGGGTGGGAGATCGAGGGAGTGCGTGCGTGATAGAAAGATGCCCCGAGAGAAATCGAGATAGACCATGCACATGTTTGTGATGGAGACTAAGATTAGCTAGTCATATACATATAGAGGGGACTGCGTGAGCCTACAATTGAGTGAGAGACCATCATACTTGGCTAGCTGGGCATGAGATTGTGTGTGTGCGCGTGTGAGATGGAGAGAGAACGAGGGGGAGAGATAGAGTTTTAGATGGGCCTATCGAGTGCGAGTGAGATATGCATGTGTATGTGTGACCCAGGTGGATGGAGAGTTTGAGAGAGTGGGGAAGAGCTCTGAGACGACATAGTGGTGCGTGAGAGAGTTACAAGCAAAGAGCCAAGGAATTTGTGTGCGTACGATGAGTGCACCCAAGATATCTAGCTTGGACTAGCCAGAGTATCATACATAGTGTGTGAGAGAGACCTATAGATGGTGTATATATGCATGTGAACTAGAAAGACCCCCCCCCCACACACAAAGAGAGAGAGAGAGAGAGATGGAGAGAAAGGGAGAGGGACCAACAAGGTTTTTGTGTCAGATGCGTGCGACAGAATTGAAGATTGTCGGTGAGAGAGAGAGAGAGAGAGAGAGAGGAGTCCGGGAGAGGGGGAGGTCACATTTTATGCATCAAAGACTGATATAAACCATGTTTCGATATAAACTTGCATTCAAATATTTAAATTGGAGAACATGTGGTCTGCAATCCACACATGAACAGATATATGCATATATATCAAACAAGTTCATTAATTTGACTTTCAACATGTTCATGGAGTACTATAATACTGTACAACATGCTACTCGATTGAGGTGTTCAATTTTGGATTTAGTTCAGTATTTTGACCTACTGAACGAGCTATTTCATTGAATCGAGATATTTCATTTTGGGTTTGATTTGCGTTTTTGAGTGGGTCAACTATTTGTCATATAGTAAATCGCTAGCACCGAGCATGTAAAAACACATTACTCCCGAGCATCATCTCTCCATCTAAAAAAGAAGTGGCAAGCTAATATTTCAAAATTTGATCCGAATCGACTTGGTAAGGTAGACATGGATGCTCATTCTCCCAAAATTTGAACGAACCGTTAAACATCCTCTCTGCTCGGTGGAATTCGCCCGAGCAAATAAATGGGAGACGTGAAATTACCGTCCTATGTGGGACACACATCAATTGGCCTGTTGTACATCGAGGGTAGGTTCGTAACTTCATCCAAGCGCGCCTTCTCCTCGGCCGAAATGACATGTGCCGAATAATTCATAAACCATGGTTGTCAAAACACGCTCTCCTCGCCCGAAATAGCTCGCACCCACTATTTCAAAACACGCTCTCCTCACCCGAAATCGCTCGCGCCCACTATAGTTCAAAACACGCCCTCCTCGCCCGAAATCGCTCCCGCCCACTATTTGGGGAGAAGCAAAGTTACTCTACTATCCCTGACCCTCAGTACACAGACCCAAGCCGAGAAGCCTATAGGCAAGGGTAGAACTGTAACTCCCCCTCATATTTCAGACAAATGTGTCCGTAAGACATGGTTCCACTCCCCTCCAAATCCCCCCCCCCCACACCCCCCGCTCGCCCCCATTCATACCTCGTGTGCGCCAAATCACCTTCTCCCTGGGAAGCTCCCTTCTCCCCAGCCGCGAAACCTCAGCCCACCTCCATGGCGCCCCCACCGCACCAATTTCACAGCCGCCCTCCACCCTAATGCCGGAGACGCTGTCCATTTGCCGTCGTGCACTGGGCTGTGTGCCTCTTACTCCGTGCTACTGGTGCTGCCTCGACGACGGCCGCGTGAACCGTACTGGAGACAATTCACCCCCGCCGTTGTTCACGGCGCCGGAGTGGCTCCAACTTCGGATCCGTCCAGAGTCCTGGCGCTGCTTCCGCGTAGCCGTCGACCGTCGTGACATTGCTCTTTCCCTGCCATCGGTCGCCACCGCAACCGCGCCGGCCTCACCGACTTGGCAGCTGGACCTGCCTACTTCACCAAGCCACCAGATAGGTCGCACCCTCATCTCAAATCACTTTATTTAGGCGTCAGTTGTCTGAATTTTTATTCTGGGCCAATCGATTCCCAATGGGAAACAGCACCCCTCGAGGCGGCAAAGCTCCTAGGCTGCCGGTTGGCTGGTGTCTAACGTAAGGGTGCGGGGCCGCAAGTTCGCCACGGAAGCAGCACTTAGATGGCTATCTTTTAGAGTTGCGTGGGTTGAAGGTACTGCCGCCGCCGGATCTGGATGACGGGGGGTCTTTGTGGATTGGCCCGGGGGCGGCGCAACCACGGCAGTGCGGTGGCGCAGGGAGCGGGGTTTTGGCTGGGGCCACGGACGGCGGAGGTAGGCTGCTCTGCCATTTGTCGCTGGCTCTTCGGGGAAGATTCTGAACAGAGTCAGCCGGGAGGCACAAGACGGCCAGCCATCCGGCGTAGATCGGACAGTACCAAAATAAAATAAAATCGTGTGACCCCAATTTAGTCTTCAGTCAACAGACGTGTGACCACTCTCGTACCTTGCTGTTGATCTCTTAGTGTATTTCTTCAGATCAAAGAGATATGTCGTTCTTAACATTATGCATTATCTGCATCTTCAGACACACCGTCTTTTGACTCACCATAGCTGCTCCAACAAGGGAAGCATACACCAGAAGGGAGCTATAGTCCCCACTCAACAGTTCCCTGCATCGAATGCGCGTGCCCGACATGGACAACCACAACAACTGCAGGGCCATCGACAAGTCAGCACATGATGCTCACTCCTATGGATGGCAGCCAGATAGGTTGTACCCTCATCTTACTTGTGTGCAACATTTATGGCTTTGTTATTCATCTAAGCATGGAAGATAGATCATCACATTTCACTATATATTCATGCTGATCTCTTACGGGTCTTGTTCAGGAGTTAACGTTGTTCCATAGTTCAGCTAAGATACTTGTTCTTTAGGTAATGCTATTCCATAGTTATCATCCATCAGCCAATGCTATCCCACAGGCTGGTGATTATAGTATTATACCACTTCTAGTATTACCTATGTTGTTCTTTAATACTTTTGTGTGCCATCTAGTTAATCTCGAGTACAAACGATACACATTCTGTAGCTTTTATCTGTGTTCTCCCTTTAGTTTATGAGACCTGTTGCTGCTAGTTAACCCCAGTCCTACTATTTATGTCGTCTCCTACAGGCACTCATTAGATAAATCTAACTACTAGTTGTCTTCCATGCATGTCAGATATAATTGCACACACTGATATATCCACAAGAACCTCACGGAGTAATGTAAAGGCCAATAAACTTGATGTCAATGATACCCAATATGATGGAACATGTAAAGGCAGTTCTTCAGAAGACTTGCAGAAAGATGATGAATCCTCTTCACCCCACAAGGTCCTTGCTCAAACTTGGCCTGTGATATGGGTACAACATGCATATAATGTCCTGGAGTGTATCTACTCTGTTGCAATGCCATGTGCTTAGCATGCTGATCATGCATGTAAATATGTCATGCCTTCCTGTTTTTCAGTACCTATTCCATTCATGATAACATGTTTTCAAATTCAAGTAATGTCATTCTACTCTATCGCAATGCCATCTGCTTAATTTGGACATCATGCTTCTAAATATCTTATGCATTGTTATTCATCAGTATGTACTTCATCTATCTACCATACCATATTTTTTACATTGAAGTGCTGTTCTAGTGCTCTGTTGCAATGCCATCTTATTTTCCCAATCATACACGTGTATGTTGCCTTAGTTATTTCTGTACGTATTCTGCTACCATACAATTCTACATTCAACTAGTGTTTTTTTGCGGTGTTGTCCTGTCGTATCCCTAGCTCTTACACCATACTCCCTCTATCCGGATTACATGTTGCCGAAATGGATAAAAAAGGATGTATCTAGAACTGAAATATGCCTAGACCCATCCATTTTTCTGGATGGAGGGAATACATGTCAATATGTCATGCCTTTCTATTCTTCAGTACCTATTCATCTCTTTGTTGTCGCATGTTTTATAATTAAAGCACCATTCATCTATACAAGGCATGCAAGGGAAGATGACTATGCTAGAATCTGAAGGGTTACAAACAAGGCCTTTGCAAAAGATTTGTAACGCCCTCGATGCGGCTATATCTCCTACGTGTCGAAGCATGACTTAGAGGCATAACCGCATTGAAAGCTATGTCGCAAGTAAGGTAATCTTCACAACAACCCATGTAAATAAATAAAAGGGGAACAAATACATAGTTGGCTTACACTCGCCACGTCACACAAATATATGAATAACATTACAATCATCCAATACACTCATGGTCCGACTACGGTACCAAAATAAAGATCAACCCCCACATGCGACAAAAGTCCCTGATCGCCCCAACTGGGCACCACTACTGATCATCTGGGAAAGACACGTAGTAACGGTGAGAGTCTTCATCGAACTCCCAGTTGAGCTCAAGCGCATCGTCTAGAACGGTATCATCGGTCCCTGCATCTAGTTTGGAAGTAAACTATGAGTCACGGGGACTCAGCAATCTCGCACCCTCGTGATCAAGACTATTTAAGCTTATAGGTAAGACAAGGTATGAAGTGGAGCTGCAGCAAGCGACTAGCATATATGGTGGCTAACCTATTCGCAAAAGAGAGCGAGAAGAGAAGGCAAGGCACGGATGAGTAACTATGATCAAGAAGTGATCCTAGTACAACCTACGTCAAGCATTACTCCAACACCGTGTTCACTTCCCGGACTCCGCCGAGAAGAGACCATCATGGTTACACACGCGGTTGGTTCATTTTAATTAAGTTAAGTTTCAGGTTATCTACAACCGGACAT
The DNA here is from genome assembly GCF_018294505.1 of Triticum aestivum. Classification (NCBI taxonomy): domain Eukaryota; kingdom Viridiplantae; phylum Streptophyta; class Magnoliopsida; order Poales; family Poaceae; genus Triticum; species Triticum aestivum. The sequence goes on from NC_057812.1 coordinate 607,132,985, forward strand.
TAACAAATTCCCATCTGCCCATAACCGCGGGCACGGCTTTTGAAAGTTCAAATCCCTACAGGGGAGTCCCAACTTAGCCCATCACAAGCTCTCACGGTCAACGAAGGATATTCCTTCTCCCAAGACAATCCGATCAGACTCGGCATCCCGGTTACAAGACATCCTCGACAATGGTAAAACAAGTCCAGCAACTCCGCCCGAATGTGCCGACAAATCCCGATAGGAGCTGCACATATCTTGTTCTCAGGGCACACTCAGATGATCGCTCCATACAACTAAAACCAAACCTCAAGTTTCCCTGAGGGGGCGCTGCACAGGGCTCTAGTTTGGACCAACACTCAGAGGAGCACTGGCCCGGGGGGTTTAAATAAAGATGACCCTCGGGCTCTGGAAACCCAAGGGAAAAGAGGCTAGGTGGCAAATGGTAAAACCAAGGTTGGGCATTGCTGTAGGAGTTTTATTCAAGGCAAACTGTTAAGGGGTTCCTATTATAACCCAACCGTGTAAGGAACACAAAATCCGGGAACATAACACCGATATGAAGGAAACTAGGGCGGCAAGAGTGGAACAAAACACTAGGAAAAAGGCCGAGCCTTCCACCCTTTACCAAGTATATAGATGCATTAAGATAAACAAGATAATATGGTGATATCCCAACAACAAACAATGTTCCAACAAGGAACGATCTCCAATCTTCACCTGCAACTAGCAACGCTATAAGAGGGGCTGAGCAAAGCGGTAACATAGCCAAACAATGGTTTGCTAGGACATGGTGGGTTAGAGGTTTGACATGGCAATATGGGAGGCATGATAAGCAAGTGGTAGGTATCATAGCATAGGCATAGCAAAAGAGCGAGCATCTAGCAAGCAAAGATAGAAGTGATTTCGAGGGTATGGTCATCTTGCCTGCAAAGTTGTCAGAGTTGACTTGATCCTTGTAAGCGAACTCAACGGGCTCCTCGTTCACGAACTCGTCTCCCGGCTCTACGCAAACAATAACAACAAGCAAACGGAACACAGTCAACCACGTACAATGCTCAAACAACATGATGCAAACATGGTATGATATGCGGGATGCGATATGTGATGCATATGCATGATTTGACAAGGAATTATTGAACCTGGCCTCAACATGGAAATCCAAGAGTGCCACTGGAAAGTTGAGGTGATTTCGGTTGAAATCGATATAAAGATCACCGGAATCGGATGCATGGTTTGGAAATGGCAAGCAAAACAAATATGGCACCGGTCTGCAATAATCAGCAAGTGACTAACTAAATGCATCAAGATAAATATGCTACAACACTCAAACATGACAACAAAATACATGGTAGGGATCCACTCATGAAGCTTGATAAAAGATGAACACTGAGATACGGCTAATTCATCCACTAACAGGTTCAAACAAGCATGACAAAGTTGCAAATGATAACAGGTTTCAGACTTAGTGAAATTAACACAAGTCTGGAATTTACCATCAGGAAGCACAATCTAGAGCATGAAAACTACATGCTACAGGAACTTAACATGGCAAGGCAAGGAATGGCATAGATATACTCAAAGCACTTAACAAAAGTCCCTTAGTGACCTTGAGCAAAAAGGGATCAGAAAATACAATTGCAAGCATGTGAACATGGCAAAAACATAAACAGATTCAGACTTATTAAAAAACTGGAGCATGCAAAACAGTTAACGAGTAGGCATGTTTACGAGCTCGATGCACTCGCTAAAGAGCATGGCATGACAAACTAAGCATGCAACCATCAAGAATACATGGCATAGAAGCTAGACATGGCAAGAACAACAACATAGAATGCACAGATCAATAGCAACATCCTCGGCAAAATCGCTAAACATGGCAACAATCTGCCAGGATTATTTTATAGCAAAAGTAGAGCTCGATTGACTCAAGCTACATTTCTCCATAAATGCAAACAAAGACTTGGATGGATAGAGCACCACAATATTAACAAAACATCCTTACTGATCATCCTCAAAAGAGGCACGGATCACTAGGAAACAACATGAACATATGGCATAACAACAAAAACAGAACAAGGACTTAGTGAAATTCTAAGTCCCTGAAATCAGCATTACCGATTACGCTACTTTGCAAGCCTGTTCTAGTCACCACAATTATCACAAAAATACATGGCAAGCACCACTGTAAACATGACATGGCATATAACAAAACACATGTAGAGCTCAGCATGATAGCATGCACACATTAAATATGGCAAAAATGACAAATAGCTATTTGCTGAAACAGATCTGATAAATTCATCACATAGCCCTCTTCCAACCACATTTCGGGCATCAAGATGAGCTCAAATGAAAATGATTCAATGAGATGAAATTATGTACTCGTCGAGCCGAACATTTTGATATGCTACATGCATGAATCGGAGCTACGGATGCAGAGTTATAGCATGAGGAAAAATGCTAAAAAAATACGGAATTATGGTTTGGGGTCAACCGAGATCTAGATCTAGATCGGGTTCCGGGTACTGTAGCAGGTATTGTAGCTTCGCGGATCTCACCGGAGTCAATGGACGCGGCGGCCGGCATCGACGAGATTCGCCGGAGGTGAGGGCACCGGCCGGAGGAGGAC